>NC_053489.1:690167876-690397876 GCF_905171775.1 Rana temporaria | reverse complement strand
CCCCCCCCTAATGGATCATCTTGTAAAACCCGGGAAAGCCTATATTCAACCTATATCTATAGGAACTCTTTACCCTGAACGGGGAAAGAGGGGAATATCAAGGATCGGAGGGGAAAGGAGGAGCAGGGCCTGGGAAGGAGTAGTGAAGAGTAGACAAATGACTAAGTAGGTGTAGTTCCTGACGTCAGGGATTCTTTGTATTGTAGCCAACTGTCCCATGTATATCTATGTTTCTCATGTATGTCCTTAGCTTGGTGTATAAGCCGTTCCATCTCCTCTATTTTGTTGACCCGTGAGTGTTATTCTTCTAGAGTTGGAGGGGTTTTAGATTTCCAGTGTAAGGGAATGCATTGGGTTGCTGCATTCACAAGATGAAGCGTTAATGAATTCCGGTACTGTGATTTTGGTATAGGAGTATGATGCAATAGGAATTGCGTTGGAGAGAAAGCGATCTGCATAGTGGTGATCTGTACTATGCTATCGTGTATCTCCTTCCAAAATTGAGCCAGCGAGGGACAGTCCCACCAAATGTGTAATAATGAGCCTTTCTTCCCATCACATCTCCAACAATCTGGAGAGACCGCTGGGTAGATTTTATGGAGTTTTTCAGGTGTCCGATACCATCTGGTACAAAGTTTGTATCTGTTCTCCTGTGCTGAGACGTTTATGGAGCCTTTGTGAGTGTAATCCCAGATGCGGTCCCAATCCCCGTCAGAAAGGGCAAAAGATAAATCAGTATCCCAAGCTGTACGTATGTTAGGGCTAAGGGCTGCATCCGGGACCAGCAAGGAATACATTTTGGAAATCAAGTGTCGTTGGGGTTCTTTGGTCACACATATCTTTTCCAGAGGGGAAAGATCTCTACACCACCGTGATCGCATATGGGTAGACCCAAAAAAATGTTTGATTTGTAAATATTTAAAGACCGTCAGATCGACGGGTGGGAATACTGAAGTCAAGTCTGTGTAAGTAAGCAGATTACCATTCTGAAAGAATTGATGGGCTCGGAGCGTTTTGAGGTCAGGGTCCGTCACCGCGTGTTTGAAGATGATGCCGGGTTTAAAGTCTGGGCTTTGGGACAGAGGTGTCAAAGGCCCAGGGGAGGGGACCAATTTGAGGGTTTTGCATGAGGTTTTAAATGTTTTAAGTGTGGGGCCAATTAAAGGATGTTCTAAGCAAGCCTTAGGAATCGAGTGGTATTCCAGCCATGGTAGGTGGGATATGGGACAGCTAAAGAATGCATTTTCTAGTCTAACCCAGTCCTTATTCTGACCGTGGAGATGCCAATCGACAAGCCTCGTGAGGTGACAGGCTTTATGGTATAGGGCGATGTCTGGTATACCCAAACCTCCCTTACATTTTGGTTGAACAAGTTTGTTCCAGTTTAATCTAGGTGTTTGGCCCGCCCAGAGGAATAACCTGCAATGTTTCTTAAATGTTGTAAAAAAGGATTGTGGCAAAGAAATCGGCACAGCTTGAAAGAGGTATAAAATCTGCGGGAGGACACTCATTTTGAGGATCGCTGCCCTACCGAACCATGAAAATCTTCCCTTGTTCCAATCAGCCAGATCTGCTTTAATAGCCTGAATGGCAGGAGGGAAATTCAGGGTGTACAAGTTTTTCAGGTCTTTCGGGATTTTAATACCCAAATATGTAATATGTTCAGGTTCCCATTTGAAGGGGAAATTTAGTTTACATAATTCGACCACCTTGGTTGGGAGGGATACGTTCAATGCTAATGATTTCTCAAAATTAATTTGAAGGTTAGATAGAGTATTAAATAATTTAAAATCTTTAAGAAGGTTGGGGATTGTGGTAATCGGGTCCGAAAGAAACATCAAAACGTCATCCGCATATGCGGCAATCTTACACTGTTTTCCCCGGACCTCGACACCTTTAATGGCAGAATTTTCTTTTAACCTTCTGAGAAGGGGTTCCATAAAGAGGATATAAATAAGGGGGGAGAGGGGACAACCCTGACGCGTACCATTGGTTATGGAGAAGGCATTCGATAGGTGGCCATTAACCCTAACTCGAGCGGTGGGATCCGAGTACAGCATTAGAATCATTCGTACAAGGCGAAGTGGCATGCCCATTTTATACAAAACTGCCGACATGTAATCCCAGGCCACTCTATCGAATGCCTTCTCCGCGTCCAGGGATAAAAAAAATCCAGCTTTCTTAGAAGAGGTTAACCAATGGTGCACATTGAGGGCTTTAGTAGAGTTGTCCCTGGCTTCTCTTCCCGGGACAAACCCCACTTGGTCAGTCGAAATAAGTTTGGGGATTAGTGGGAGTAGACGTTTGGCTAATATTTTTGCGTATAGTTTGACATCAACGTTTAATAACGAAATCGGGCGGTAATTGGATACTAGAGTGATGTCCTTATTCGGTTTAGGGATTAAAGATATGTGGGCTTCTAAAATGTCTTTAGGTTGGTAAGGGGAGTCAGGAAGTTCGTTGTATGTGGTCAAGAAATTCGGGATCAGTAGGTCAGAGAAAGTCTTATAATAACTGACTGGCAAACCATCCGGCCCTGGGCTTTTCCCAGGTTTGAGTTGTTTTAAGGCTTGAATGGTTTCCTCCTTGGTGATGGGGTCACCAAGGTTAGAGATATCCCCATGGGAGGAATAAGAGGGGCAATGCTCATTTAGAAAATTTTTGATTAAGGTTTTTCTGTCAGGTTTGGAGGGTGAACCTGTTTCTGTATGTAAGTTGTAGAGACCGGAAAAATAACATACCAACTGTTCGGAAATACCAGTGGTGGTCGATATGGGTTCACCGGAGGGTGATGTAATGTTGTCAATGGTGTAAGAGGCTTTCTTCTTTTGAATAGCGGCTGCTAATAGTTTTCCTGATTTATTGCTGTGTTCGTAAAAGAGCTTGTTAGTAAGGGTGTATTTCTGTATAAGCTTCTTACGGATTACTCCCAAAAGTTCTTCTCGTGCTTTTAGCAATTCTTCATGAATGTGGGTATCTAGCGTGTTTTTGTGTCTGTGTTCTAAAGCCTTAACTTTGTCCGAGAGTTCTTGTATATGTGTTTTTCTTAACTTGGCCCTTTTGGCCGTCAGTGAAATGAACGTGCCCCGAACCACACATTTGTGTGCAGCCCATACTAATGGTGCAGGTGTATCGGCTGTCGAGTTCTCAACAAAGTAATTTGACAGAACTTCAGAGACACACATATTGTTTTGGGTATCCAACAGAATGGAATCATCCAATCTCCAGATTTGTGATTTGGGACGGTGAATGGGGGTCGTCAGAGTTATAGTGATCGGATGATGATCCGACAGCCACATGGGTTCAATAGTAGCGTCAAGTAATGAGGTGAGGTCATTTTGTGAAAGAAAAAGTCTATACGCGAGTATTTCTTGTGTAAAGGTGAATAATAGGTAAAGTCTTTTCCGTTTGGGTGTAAAGTACGCCAGGCATCGTGTAGGGTTAGTGTAATCAAGCTTGATTTTATGGCCTTCAAGGCACTGAATTTAAGACAAGAAGAGCCATTTGATGTGTCGAGGGTTGGTATTAACGGGACATTAAAATCTCCCCCAAGGATGAGTGTACCCCTTTGGAAGGCTGTTAGCTGATAGAGGACCGTGCGGAGAAAAGATACTTGTTTCGTATTTGGGGCATAGATATTAGCTATGGTATATGTCAGGTTGTGTAGGGAACCTCGGATAAAGATGAATCTACCCTGGGGATCCCTTTGGATGTCTGTGATTTGGAGGGGGCATTGTTTAGAAATTAATATCGACACCCCTTTGGATTTTGCAAACTCGTTGGATGCGTGGAAGACCATGGGGGAATTTCTATCCGTCAGTTTTGGAATTCCATCTGAACGGAAGTGAGTTTCTTGGACCAATGCAATGTGTACTTTCTCCTTTTTAAGGGTGTAGAGTAGGCTTGAATGTTTCTCCGGGGTATTTAAACCTCGTGTGTTTAAGGAATACAGTATGATGCGGTCTAAAGGCCCCTTCTTTATCGCAACGGTTGGTGGGGGCGGGATGGGACACATCTCTATAGAGAGGGAAACCTATAGAAAAAAGGGTAAACGTAGGTCGGGAAAGATCTGGAACAAATAAGGGTAAAACTTGCGTCTATAGAGACTAACTATTCAGGATGTATATTAACAATGAGGGCATATGCCCTATTACTTTTAGATACCGATTAAGTGGAGGAATAAAATCCGCACACACTTACTATATACAGAGTACAATCGGAGATGTACAGAGTGCACCAAGTCTTCCACTCCAAAGGGGGTCAGAAGCCCAGGTGCACTACTGTTTTGGGGTTGACCAAAACCAAACAACAGAAGTGAAACGTTTTTAGTAAACTTTAAACCTTAGATCTAAAAATGAACTGTAAATAAATGATATAGAGGGTCCACGCCACCCCAGATTTGAGTCAGACTGAGAGAAGACGGAATTAAGGAGCGAGTTTTTCAGGTTTATAAGAGCCCCTACCCTTTAGTGCATACCCGAGTATTGGCAGGGTATATTGTAATTTTCCGAATCTCTCAGTGTGAGTCTAGCCCTGAGGTATATGTTGGCGTCAATGTCCACTTCGCTGAAAATAAAGAGAATATGTTAGATCTTTATCACATTGTAGATTACTCATTTAATACCCTCCCACTAGCCAACAGTAAGATAAAGTAGAGTAACGGCCCGGGACATTTCTACCTGCTTCAGGGGCCAAAGAATAAGGTATAATTGAAGTACTAACACTACAAGTCAAACCAAAGAGTTTCGGCAGTCCTGTTGTGGTATTCTGATCACTATGAGTATTTCTGATGTAAAATTAAGTTACGTATTTGCATGTCACTCCATTTTTTAGAGTTTTTGTGCGTCTGTTTACTAAAGTATCGCTGGCATACTCTTTGTTGTTGCCAAGGCCGTAAACGCCAAAAGTTGAACCTGGAGAGTTAATTAGTCCCAGAAGTAGAGCGAATTACAGGCTCTATTAATAATATTCTGAGAACCTCACCTCCGCCATCATGACTATTCAAAGGCCTTCATGAGGCCAAATGTATCCTGGGAGAGGGGGGACCATAGAGAACTGCCCATGTAATATTACACTAAAAACAAATGAAAATGAAAAAGGGAATATTAGTAACTATCTCCCTATATTTGTGTCAGAGCCTGTAGCATCTCCCAATTGCACTCTCGGAATGAGGGAGGTAAGTACAAACCTGCTGTATGGGCATAGGTATTACCTTGTACATATTGTCTGGGTAAAGCAAGAGTGTTGCGTCCCCTTAACATATGGGGGACCCAGTACAACAAAGATGACAGTTATTCACTCCCTCATAAAGAGAATATGACTATACATAGAGAGTCAACCTGCAAAAGCTGCATTTATTAGGCGATGGCAAAGAATGACTATGAACTGATCAACAAGCTATATTAATAATGTTATTGATGAAGCGGATAAATATGAGATTATGTCAGGAGATCACTCACAATTGTCCCTTCTGGCCCTCCGGGTCACCGGAGGAGTTGACCGATCTTGGTCCCTTCCTGCTCCCGTGGGTCCCTGGGAGAATCTGGAACTGGAGGATGATCTTCTTCTGCGATAACTTACCGATTGAGTTTCCATGGGTACCTCTGGCGGCTTGCCCCATCTACCTACTGATCGACGATAAGGTGCATACCAATTGGGCACTGAGATTGGTGGTAAGCCGAGTGTTTCACAGAATCGGGGTAGATCTTCTGGCACTCTCAGTGCCGCATTACGACCTTGGTATGAAGCTGATAGGCAGAAAGGAAATTTCCACTTGTACCTGATCTCTCTGGATTGCAAGGCTTCCAATAGTGGTTTGAGGTCACGTCTATGTTGTAGTGTAATTCCCGAGAGGTCTTGGTATATTTGAACCGGGGCATCTCCGCATTTAAGTTTTTGGCCTCTGGCCCGACTCAGTATCTCTTCTTTCAGCTTGAAGTCGGGCAAGCAACATATCACATCCCTAGGGGGATCTGTATCTCTCCCCTTGGGGCGGAGGGCCCGGTGTATTCTCTCAAAGTCAATATTAGACTGAGGGGGTTTACCTATAATGGAATTAAATAGGGTGACAATCTCCTTTTGAACTTGTTCTCCCTCAATTACTTCAGGCAAACCCCTCACACGCAGGTTCCGGCGGCGACCTCTGTTGTCTAGGTCCTCTAAATGACGATTTACCTCCCTCAGCTGAAGGGTATGGTCGTCTATTTTTCTGGTAGATTTCTGGAGAACCATGTCATGGTCGTCTATTGTCTGTTCGGTGCGGGAGACCCTATCAGACAAGGAGCGTAGATCAATGCGGAGTTCTGCAATGGCTGCAGAAAGGGTATCTTTTATATCAGCCGCCACAGTCTTTAGATCCAAGATGCTAAGGTGAGGTAGAGTGTTGGTACCGGTCCCAGCCTAGTCTCTTATCGGTGGATGTGATGGGTCCAATTCATGCGTCATGAGCACTATGTCAGCTTGTGACTGGGGACTGGAGTGAGGCAGGGTCTGAGTTTGAGGGGACCCTCGGCGGTTCGTCGCCATATTTCCGCGGGGGGTGCGAAACTGCTCCGCTGTGTTTTGTCCCTGTGGTTCTGTATTTTCCCTCGGGGAACGGGAGCGAGAAGCCGAAGAACGTCGGGAAGCAGTGCCCATGCTATCCAGTTCTTATTAAGGGCAGGTCTCTGTCATTAGTTGCAACCAGTTAGCTAGCCGACTGCCCTCCGGTCTGTCAGGCAGAATATTATCAAGGTTCAGCAGATATAGTCCCTTGTATAGTCAGGGAGATTTATAATAATGTTTCTCTGAGCTGTATGCTGTGTGGGAGCAGATAGCTGGCTGAAAATCAGGGCCACTATGGGGTTAAACAGGCAGCTTCAGGGTGGACCAGTATGGCTACCAGGCTGAGAGTGCATAAAAAGATTGTGGCCCCTCCAACAGTTCAAAGCCGGGCCAAATATGCAGTAGTAATGTCCCCTGTCCCTCCGGTTATCACCTCTGAGGGTTTTGGAGCAGTGGGGAAACAGGAGAGGCAGCGGTGGGTGAGGGAAGCCTTCTATGGGAGGACCAATATGGCCGCCGAGCGTGAGGTATCTGTCGGTTTCGCGGCCTTTCGGGCCTACAGGTTAGGTTGTGTTGCGCCTCAGTAATGTCCCCCGGTCGTGTTGTCCCCTTTCCAGGAGGTGGTGGAGTGCTGGCCCACTCGGTGAGGCCGGGAGTGTAGCTGGGAGCCACCGCTGGGGGACCCAAGATGGCCGCGACTTCCGCGACTAGGCCGGAGCCGCGGTCTTTCCTAGGGCGCTTCCCCGGGTTCGGCAGCGCTGTGTACGGCGGTCCCGGGTGGTGTTTTTTTTCCCCCAAAGCTGCCAGAGATGGAGGTAGGGTGGGTATGGCAAGAATTTGGGATACTTCCCTCTCACAAAAGCTGCCGAAATTCGCCGCTAATTCCACTGGGCTTTCTGAGGGGACAGGAGCTTTGCAGTTAGGCGTCCATCTCCGTTGCTGGCTTGGCCACGCCCCCGTTTTCTTCATTTGTTATAAAATTTTGTTTTCTTCTTTACCGATGGGCACTAATGAGGCGGCACTAATTTGTAGAACTGATGGGCACCGATAGACGGCACTGATGGGCAGCACTAATGATGAGGTAATGACAGGTGGTACTGATGGGCACTGATTGGCATGGATTTGCAGCTGTGGTGGGCACCTCTCATGGAGGCTGTGCGGATAATAAATGTGCCGATTATCAGCGCAGACCCCCCCCCCTCTGACAGGGAGAGCCACCGATTGGCTGTGCCTGTCTGCGCTAACCAAGGAAAGACGTTTACCGGCACTTCCTGGTTCACACGATGATCAGCTGTGATTGGTCACAGCTGATCACATGGTAAAGAGCCTCCGTCAGACTGACACACAGCACCACCGATCGCCACACTGCGCACCCGCATGTTATCCTGAAAGACGTCATATGACACTGTGACGGATCTCAGATACCCCAGGTGGGCACATCCACCAGACCTGTGTCTCCTGTCCTCCAAACGCACCCACAGTCGGCAGACTTCCCATAACCGGCCCTTAACTCCTCAATCACGAGACAATCCACACAGGTGTTGAGGGTTAAACATGCAGAACATAAAACTCTTTGAATACAAGAGACATACAACTTTTACACACAGTTAGGGACACTCCCCTTAGCCTTGTCATAGAGGGGAGGGGGGACAAGGAAGAACCAATGGGAACTTGGCACCTGTACATTCAAACAACTACAGTTGAACCACATCAAGGAACAGTCAACTCCTCCTTACACATCCCCCTCTGGGATGCATCTTCACACCTTTTGTCTATGTGCTTCTCGGCCTTTTGGCTAAGATCAAGTGTAGTATCTGTTCTTATCAGTTGCCAATAGGTGGTGCTAAGCTGACTGTCCCCGGTACCCTGTGGCAGGGGGAAAGGGATGGCAGTCGGCGGACGCTAAGCCTGTTGGTGTGGAGGTGGAAGCCTTCTGATGTGGACAGAGAGGCATGAGGTCGAAGCCAAGAGGCCGGGTCCCTGGCCGTTGGCCTGGATTTGGTGGTATCTGCCCCAGTCAGTTGTTCTGGAGGGAACCTTTGCTTCTCCTTTAACCGGGAA
This sequence comes from Rana temporaria, assembly GCF_905171775.1. Lineage (NCBI taxonomy): Eukaryota > Metazoa > Chordata > Amphibia > Anura > Ranidae > Rana > Rana temporaria. The sequence goes on along the minus strand of NC_053489.1, from coordinate 690,389,272 downwards.
GGAGCGGGTAGTACTTCCAGAATGTGATTAGGTGGGAGAGTTATGGGTTGTGGGTGGAGTCTGCGTCAGTAGGCTCTCCCCGACCTCTTCTCCCACCTTCCTGGCTGGGAAGGGTGCTGCCGGGCCGGACCGGGGGCTAGGGACCGTTGAAAAGCCTGTGGAGATTGTGCCCCTGGAGTGGCAGTCCAGGGGTGCCATACATTGCACGAGTGTTTGAGGGGCACTCATCGTGTGGCACCTTCAGGTCACTGATCTCCACAACACACTTTTCACACCTGCCGCTTGGGCCGGGCCTTTTGGCTAGGACCAGTGGAATTTTTGTTTCCTGGCCGGAGGGCCGGCCAATGTATTTCACATTGGTCACTTTCCTCACTCTCCCATCTTCCTTTTCCCCACTTTCTTTTATTATTTTACCCCCATGTTTGTTTTTGTTTGTCACTCTTTTTGTTTGGTGCTTGCACTTTTAGTGTGGCGAGTAGGGTGCTGGTCCTCGGGCCGGTCTCTGAAAGTCTTGGGAGTTGGTGGACTCGGCCTTCTGGTTAGGTTCACCGGCTCTCATGGGGTCTCCCTTCGGGGGAGCCTCACCGAGGAGGGTTCTGTTTCGGCAGTCCCTCTGAGGATGTTGAGTCCTTGTGGCTTCGGCTGCTTGGACCAAGATGGGTCCATATGGCTTCGGCTGTATGGACCACAGTTACTCTTTTCCCTGCCAGGAGCCTAACGCCCCGGGGGATCAGAGACGGGTCCTTTTCGGAGGACCACTGACGATGCACCCGTCGCAGTTTTTTGTGATGTCACTCTTTATGTGTGTGCACATTTTTCCCTGCACCGGGTGGAGTTTTTGGGTTGTGTTTTGCACGCCACAGGCTTTTCAACAGAAAAAAAAAGTTTCCAATTGCTGGGGAGGGAGAATTGCTTTCTCCACTCCCAGTGGGGTTATCTGTCAGGACCTGGGCTTGGGACCTCTTCTGTGTCTGGCATTGACTCTTCCCATTGAGCTGTCTGGGATGCTGGACAGTTCCCTGTCTGATCTGCTGGACAAACCTATCTGATGCATTGGAATACTCTGCCTTGTGTCTTGACTGTTGTTGAACCTTGAACCCCTTGCTCCTCCCATTAACTTCCTATAAAAGCCTTGTCTCAGCACTTCCCCATTGCCAGGTTACTGTGCCTTCCCAGCCAGTGCCTTGCGATTTGTCTGCTCTGATGCCATTTGTACCTGCAACCCCCCGTGTTTGACCCTCAGCCTGTTCCTGGACTACTCTTCTGCCTGATCCTAATCTGCAACCACTCGTGTTTGACCCTTGGCCTGGTTTTTGACTACTCTTCTGCCTGATCCCAATCTGCAACCCCCCGTGTTTGACCCTCGGCCTGTTCTTTGACTACTCTTCTGTTTGATCCCAACCTGCAGCCACTCGTGATTGATCCCTTGGCTTGTTTACTGACCACGCTGCTGTTTCATCCTTGTCTGCTCATCCGCTACTGTACCCCGGCTTGCTCACACCCTGGTGGGGCAAACTTGAGGACCGCGACCTGGTATTAGCTTGCAGCTAAATCAATCTCCACCATCAGGAGATCTGGGGAAAACCAGCTAGTACTTAGACTCCGCACCTCAGGGGAGCCTGTATTATCTGCCAGAAGTGACTGCCTGAATACCTGTCCTGCCACTGCTATAGCTATTGGCCTCTGAGCCTGACTCCAGATCGTGACAATATCTGTTGCTGGGGAAACAGATCACAAAGATCATCTCTCGGACTCTCCGGATCAAACTCTGAGGGTGGGCAGAGGCCAGCGGAGCTCTGCCCCATAGCCAGCGCTCCTGCTGGGGCACCAGATGCGATACTCTTGACTTGCTGCTGATCACTATTTACCAGCCTTCCATCACCCGTCACAACTCCCCCTACAGAGACCTTTATGCTATTAGCTTGTCTCTCTGCCTGGGGGACCTCCGGTGCGTTCCGGCATTCTAGCACTTGCAGTGCCCTCTGTATCAGCGACGCTTCTTCCATTGCGGTTTGGACAGGAAAATGTAGGGGCACCCCTGGCCCCATTTCCTCTGCATCTTCGCGTCTGTCCACTATTTCTCCCGGACAGTCCCAGGCAACGAGAGCCATGCCAGGCTGCTGATCACCGTCAAACAGCCACTTGGAGGGCAATCTCGAGCTCCCATTCCCGCTCATCCAGGATCTCCAATTCCTCCGGGTCACACGCCTCTTCGGAGAGGTCCAGCACCTCATCTCCGAAGTCCAGGATGTTTTCCAGCCGCCGCTCCCAAAGTCTGGGTCTCCGTACATTTTTTGATGGAGCAGGCCAACGCCTTCTGTCGGGCTGCCATCCGCTGTACCTGGCCACAGTTGAGCCGCGAATCACCAGACCAATCTTCCGAGCTCCGTCTTCCACTCATCTTGTGGTCGTTCCCTTGAGAACACCTCTTGCACACGGTACTGCAATCAGTACATCTCTGTGGTGGAGGGAAGTATCTTCCCCCGATGGTGTCGCTCATTGCTTAGTGTCTCTTGCCAGAGTTGACAGTGGATTACATCCCCCAGCTGAGCATGGTGCGCTCTGTCGCTGGTCCCTGATGTCGCTTCCGCATGCCTTGCAGCCTTTTCCTGAACTCCGCTCTCATGCTGGCCAGTCCCCACATCGCTCCCCGGATCTTGAATCCTGGTGGTGGTTTGGATGTCCCGGACTGCAGGAGACATCCCACTGCTGCCACCACTGTGACGGATCTCAGATACCCCGGCTGGGCACCTCTGCCAGACCTGTCTCTCCTGTTCTCCAAACGCACCCGCAGCCTGCAGACTCGCCATAACCGGCCCTTAACCCCTCAATCACGAGACAATCCACACAGGTGTTGAGGGTTTAACATGCAAAGCATAAAACTGTTTAATACAAAAGGGGGGGGGGGACAACGAAGAACCAATGGGAACTTGACACTTGTATATTCAAACAACTACAGTTGAAACACATAAAGGGATTATGATAAGCAGGCAGCTCCTCCTTACACATCCCCCGCTGGGAGGGGTCTCCAGACCTTTTGTCTATGTGCCATGACCTAACACAATTAAACACAGTAACAAGAGGGGGGATGGGGGAGAAGGGATGCAACTTACATAGAGACCTGAGTACATTATTTCAATGCCATTTTGTCCCCAAGTCTTTCGTTCTGTACTGGGCCGTAGTCTGTGGGTAGGCGGCCAGCTAAATGCCCCCCCCCCCAAAACACACAGCGATAGTGGGTTCTGTCACAGACACCCAGTCAGGATAACAGAACCATCCCCCGGCCGTCATTCTGCTATAGGCCGGGCGGGAAATGGTTAAGGAACAACATAAACCCCTCTCTTGGTTGGGGAGAATAAATATCACTAAAAATGAATATTCTACCAACGTTTACATACTGTACATATTAATGACCCCAGGAATATTTTAGGAAATGAGGATCAATAGTGTTATAATATATATGGGCACACGAGCGCCCCAGGGTCTCCTATGCGATGTTGGTAAAAGCAAAAGACAGGGGGGGGGTAGCAGAAACTGATTTTAGAAAATATTACCAGAAAATTACTATTTCACGGATAGCAGATTGGACGCACAATAAATAGGGAGAAGTTGAGTAGATAGAGTGGAACCTTGGATTGCGAGTAACGCGGTTAATGAGCGTTTCTCAATATGAGCGCTGTATTTTAAAAAATCATAACTCGGTTTGCGAGTGTTGTCTCACAACACGAGCACGATTCAGGCCAGCACGGCTGACCTCGGCAAATCTCGGGAAGTCATTCCGTGGTCAGCCGAGGTGTCCTCGGGCCTTCTTGGCCGTTTCTGAGGCTCTCCGGCGCCCCCCGCCTCTGGCCACATGTGTTATTGCATGCCATTGAAGTCAATGTGGAACAAATTATTTTTGTTTCCATTGACTTCAATGGGGAAACTCGAGTACTTTGGTTTACGAGCATTCTCCTGGAACGGATTATACTCGTAATCCGAAGTTCCTCTGTATTAAGATAATACAAAGCAAAGATTTAGGAAAGATTGTATGGATACCACTGACTAGGAACACTTTTAGGATATGGGATGGTCTGGGTAGATCATTGGGAACATAATGCACCTTTAATTTCTCTACTGGACACAAAATATTTTAAACCAGAGGATTATGTACATTTTATTAGATGGGCAAAAAATTAGGAAATATTGTTACAGGATGTGATGAAAGGGAACAGAATTGGCGCATTCACTGAAATGACACAAAAATGGGGAAGTATGAGAGATGGAGGGACACACGAGACATCGATGGAGGTACACACTATTGCAGCACTTTACACAATCTCTACCACAGCCGCGGAAAAGGAAATATGAGGTGTGACGGGAGGTTGGGAAACCCTTGCTTCATCTCCCCATACACCTCCCATGTCAAAGTCACCCCGTCTCTATTAGGGGCCCAGGGTGATCAAGAAAATAATGGACATTAAGAATGTGGTTTTGATTACTTAACCACTTCAGATCCGCGCTATAGCCGAAAGACGGCTACAGTGTGGACCTGTATTACAGTGCCGCCCTTATCTGTGCCCATCAGTGCCCACCAGTGCAGCCTATCAGTGCCCACCAGTGCCACCTCATCTGCGCACATCAACGAAGGAGAAAAATTACCTGTTTGCTAAATTTTATAACAAACTATGAAACATGATTTTTTTTTTTTTAAATCTATTTTTTTTAGCAAAAAATAAAAACCCCAGCGGTGATTAAATACCACCAAAAGAAAGCTCTATTTGTGCGAAAATAAAAATAAAAATGTAATTTGCGTACAGCGTTGTATGACCACGCAATTGTCATTCAAAGTGCGTCAGCGCTGAAAGCGGGTCTGGGCAGGAGGGGGGTTTAAGTGCCCAGTAAGGAAATGGTTAAAATATAACAATATTTATCCACAACATCTCCCAGGAAATATACAAAGACTGTTCCTGGTTTGTTTGATTCTGAACCCGACATGTTCATCGAAAGAGCCGATGGCCTCTGGAGCCGGACAGTCTGCTACTGGGGACTCCTTCTATAGTCTGTTGCCTACGAGGCTGAGGAGGGGGAGATCACTGTTTGTATTGCTAATTGTAATTCGATCTTCTGCTATTGGTTGAAGGTTTGCTGTGTTTATGATAACATGTATTGTCTGCAGTTAGCTTGAAGTCGGCAAGGCTGGTCTGCAATGTGACACGGGAGTCTCTGTGATGGGATCAGCCATGGGTCAGCCCAACCTCGTTAGCTAAACCATTGGGTGATGTTTTGTGTAAATATTTGGGTTATTGTGTGTGTGGGGACTGAGATACTTGTGTGTGTGTGGGGACTGAGATACGTGTGTGTGTGTGTGGGGACTGAGATACTTGTGTGTGTGTGTGGGGACTGAGATACGTGTGTGTGTGTGTGGGGACTGAGATACTTGTGTGTGTGTGGGGACTGAGATACTTGTGTGTGTGTGTGGGGACTGAGATACTTGTGTGTGTGTGGGGACTGAGATACTTGTGTGTGTGGGGACTGAGATACTTGTGTGTGTGTGGGGACTGAGATACTTGTGTGTGTGTGTGGGACTGAGATACTTGTGTGTGTGTGGGGACTGAGATACTTGTGTGTGTGTGGGGACTGAGATACTTGTGTGTGTGGGGACTGAGATACTTGTGTGTGTGTGTGGGGACTGAGATACTTGTGTGTGTGTGGGGACTGAGATACTTGTGTGTGTGTGGGGACTGAGATACTTGTGTGTGTGTGGGGACTGAGATACGTGTGTGTGTGTGGGGACTGAGATACTTGTGTGTGTGGGGACTGAGATACTTGTGTGTGTGTGTGGGGACTGAGATACTTGTGTGTGTGGGGACTGAGATACTTGTGTGTGTGGGGACTGAGATACTTGTGTGTGTGTGGGGACTGAGATACTTGTGTGTGTGTGGGGACTGAGATACGTGTGTGTGTGGGGACTGAGATACGTGTGTGTGTGTGGGGACTGAGATACGTGTGTGTGTGTGGGGACTGAGATACTTGTGTGTGTGTGGGGACTGAGATACGTGTGTGTGTGTGGGGACTGAGATACTTGTGTGTGTGGGGACTGAGATACTTGTGTGTGTGTGGGGACTGAGATACTTGTGTGTGTGTGGGGACTGAGATACGTGTGTGTGTGTGGGGACTGAGATACTTGTGTGTGTGTGGGGACTGAGATACTTGTGTGTGTGTGTGGGGACTGAGATACTTGTGTGTGTGGGGACTGAGATACTTGTGTGTGTGTGGGGACTGAGATACTTGTGTGTGTGTGGGGACTGAGATACTTGTGTGTGTGTGGGGACTGAGATACTTGTGTGTGTGTGGGGACTGAGATACTTGTGTGTGTGTGGGGACTGAGATACGTGTGTGTGTGTGGGGACTGAGATACTTGTGTGTGTGTGGGGACTGAGATACTTGTGTGTGTGTGTGGGGACTGAGATACTTGTGTGTGTGGGGACTGAGATACTTGTGTGTGTGTGGGGACTGAGATACTTGTGTGTGTGTGGGGACTGAGATACTTGTGTGTGTGTGGGGACTGAGATACTTTTCAAGCGTATAAAAAGACTGTATACTTGTCCAATGAATACTCCATGTTGTGGACCTGAGCTAGTCTCGCCTGGTTTTAGGTTACAATATGTGGCTGTAATGTCTGATCTCCGATGCTCAGATTGGAGGAAGCCGTGTACTGAGGGAAGCACTCGGGGATCCGTGACATCAGGTAATTAGAGAAACTCTTCTGCTCCCCAATGTGTTTAAAGCAAAGTATATCCAATATATTAGTAAAGGAAGCTGATCCTAAATATCCACCATATTTAGGGAAATGGGAGGAGTTATCCGAGATGAGGGAAGATTTTGAGATTAGCTTATTTCTCATCAAGAGATGCTAAGACAACATGGATGTGTCATAAATTATTAGCGAGATGGTACTTGACCACCGCAAAGTGCGAGGCGCAGGTGTTCCCCCAACATGTTGGAGGGGGGGGTGCGAAGCTCAGGGGACCTTTGGGCACCTACAATGGGAATACATAAAGATACAGCCTTACTGGGAGGGAATTATTAAGGTGATTTATCAAATTACAGGAGAACTTATCCAGGTTGAGCAATGGAAATGTTTGTTCCATGGTACGGAAAAAACGGTGGCCCAGTAGAAGAATACTTTAGTACCACATTTATTAAATGCAGCTAAAAGTTTGATACCGAGATTATGGAGAACCCCAGAAGCCCCGACTATGGAAGAATGGGTAACAAAGGTCAACTGGCTGAGACCTATAGAAGAAACAATGCATACAGTAGAGCAGTGTTTCTCAACTCCAGTCCTCAAGGCGCACCAACAGGTCATGTTTTCAGGATTTCCCTCAGATGAAACGGCTGTGGTAATTACTAAGGCAGTGAAACTGATTAAATCCCCTGTGCAAAATAATGGAAAGCCTGAAAACATGACCTGTTGGTGTGCCTTGAGGACTGGAGTTGGGAAACACTGCTATAGAGGGCTCCTTAGAGATATATCATACTGTCATGGAAATCCGGCTGTACGCGGAGCACACTCCATATCTCCTGTGCTAATAAGCAGACATTCCGTCTCATGATATAATACATCCCACCCATCACTAAGCAGACATTCCGTCTCATGATATAATACATCCCACCCATCACTAAGCAGACATTCCGTCTCATGATATAATACATCCCACCCATCACTAAGCAGACATTCCGTCTCATGATATAATACATCCCACCCATCACTAAGCAGACATTCCGTCTCATGATATAATACATCCCACCTATCACTCATTTCCTGGATATCCCGAGTAAAGAGACATCACCACAGCTCACGGTCTCATCTCCGTCACATGACTGCCCAGAGACCAGTGTGCTTGGATTTTTATTCCTAAATCACAAAAGCAATGACAAACAGGAAGTGATGGCTCCAGCAGCCAATCACTTCCTCCATGGGAAGTGACATCACAGGATATGACCAAACAGGAAATCCTTCCAACAGGATGAGTTAATACGAACAACCAATGAATAATGGCTAAAGGATTCCTATAGATGTGTGAGCAGAGACGGGGTGTATTGCCTTTACTGGATTCGACTAAACAAAGGAAGCCGCATGGCTGAACAAACATGGACTCCGTCTCTGATCATAAAAACTCAAAGACTCCCGTATTTCCGCTGATAGGAATCCTTATTCTGCCTTGTTCCAGAGAACACCACATACCCGGATTATACTACCGTTCCTTGTGGATGGGAGGTTATCTGCAGGTGTACGCTACGAGTCTCAACATGTGCTGATCAGACACACAGCAGAGACAAGAGTGCCCATCCCCCCATAACTGATAATGTCCTCGCATAGCGATCATATCCCCTCAGACGATCGTTCTGTGCAATGCACAGGGGCCCTTTGCCGGTGGACACATCCCCACTCTGCAAACACTTCTCTCCAACCCCAGGAAGTTTTCCACTACCAGACGGGACTCAAACAGCATCAGTATGCCCCAGTCAGCTCTTTAGAGCGGGTTGTAGAAGTAATAACACTGGGCGACACTACAGTGGGGATGGAAAGTTTGGGCACCCCAGGTAAAAATTTGTATTAATGTGCATAACGAAGCCGAGGAAAGATGGAAAAATCTCCGAAAGGCATCAAATTACAGATTAGACATTCTTATAATATGTCAAAAAAAGTTACATTTTATTTCCATCATTTACACTTTCAGAATTACAGAAAACAAAAAAATGGCGTGTGGAAAAGTTTGGGCGCCCTGCAGAGTTGATCTCTTGTACCGCCCCCTTTGGCGAGTATCACGGCTTGTAAACGCTTTTTGTAGCCAGCCAAGAGTCTTCCCATTCTTGTTTGAGGGATCTTTCCCATTCTTCCTTACACAAGTCTTCCAGTTCTGTGAGATCTCTGGGCTGTCTGTCACGCACGGCTCTTTTAAGGTCTATCCATAGATTTTCAATTATGCTGAGGTCAGGAGATTGTGAAGGCCATGGCAAAACCTTCAGTTTCCGCCTCTTGATGTAATCCCTCCCCCGTGGATTTTGAGGTGTGTTTAGGATCATTATCCATTTGTAGAAGCCATCCTCTCTTTAACCACTTAACACCCGCCCACTGTATATATACGTCCTCTTTTTAAAGATGGATATCTCGGTAACGACAGCAGCTGCTGCCACAACCGAGGTATCCATCTCTTCTGTGGGCGGGCGTGTAAACGATAACGGCGGTCTCCGCGGCAGGTTCGCCGCGAGATCGCCGTTATCGGTGGCGGGAGAGGACCCTCCCGCCGCTCTTCCGCGCCCTCCACCGCTTACCGGAGCCGTCGGTAGCGGCGGAGGAGATCGGGTGCTGCTGCCTGTTGTGTGAGGATGCGAGTGAGGGCAAGATGGCCCCCACCCGTCCTCATAGCTTTGCTGGGCGGAAGTGACGTCAAAACGTCAGTCCCGCCCAGCGTCTTAAAGAGACAATTTTTTTGTTGTCATTTTTTTAAATGACAAAATTTCAATTTTTTTTTGCATTTAAGTCTAAATATGAGATGTGAGGTCTTTTTGACCCCAGATCTCATATTTAAGAGGACCTGTCATGCTTTTTTCTATTACAAGGGATGTTTACATTCCTTGTAATAGGAATAAAAGTGATACTTTTTTTATTTTTTTATTTCAGTGTAAAAAAGTCTAAAATTAATAAAAATAAATAAGAAAACAAAAAACATTTTTTTTTAAAGCGCCCCGTCCCGACGAGCTCGCGCGCAGAAGCGAACGCATATGCGAGTAGCGCCCGCATATGAAAACGGTGTTCAAACCACACAAGTGAGGTATCGCCACGATCGTTAGAGCGAGAGCAATAATTATAGCCCTAGACCTACTCTGTAGCTCAAAAAATGCAACCTATAGAATTTTTTAAACGTCGCCTATCGAGATTTTTAAGGGTAAAAGTTTGACGCCATGCCACGAGCGGGCACAATTTTAAAGCGTGACATGTTGGGTATCATTTTACTCGGCATAACATTATCTTTCACAATATATAAAAAAATTGGGCCAAATTTATTGTGGTCTTATTTTTTAATTCAAAAAAAAGTTTTTTTCCCAAAAAAAGTGCGCTTGTAAGACTGCTGCGCAAATACGGGGGGACAAAAAGTATTGCGATGACCGTCATTTTATTCTCTAGGGTGTTAGAAAAAAATATATATAATGTTTGGGGGTTTTAAGCAATTTTAGAGCAAAAAAAACTGTTTTAGTCTTGTAAACACCGAATCTGAAAAACAGGCTCGGGGCTTAAGTGGTTAACCTCAGCTTTTTCACAGATGGCGTCAAGTTACCATCCAAAATTTGCTGAAATTTTATTGAATCCATTTTTCCTTCTACTCGTGAAATGTTCCCTGTGCCACTGGCTGCAATACAACCCCAAAGCATGATTGATCCACCCCCATGCTTCACAGTTGGACAGAGGTTCTTTTCATTCAATTCTGTGTCCTTTCTTCTCCAAACGTACCTTTGCTCATTCCGGCCAAAAAGTTCTATTTTATCCTCATCGGTCCCCAGAACTTGTTTCTGAAATGCGTCAGGCTTGTCTATATGTTCATTTGCAAAGTTCAAACGCTGATTTTTGTGGTGAGGACGTAGAAGAGGTTTTCTTCTGATGACTCTTCCATGAAGACCATATTTGTACAAGTATCTCTTTATAGTGGAATAGTGTACCACAACTCCAGTGTCTGCCAGATCTTTCTGGAGGGATGGTGCCGTCACACGTGGGGTTTGCTTTTCTCACAATCCTGCGAGCCATTCTGTCTGATATTTTTCTTGGTCTTCCAGATCTTGCTTTAACTTCCACTGTTCCTGATGACTGCCATTTCTTAATTACATTCCGAGGAACAGAGGATACTGACATCTGAAAACGCTTTGCTATCTTCTTATCGCTTCTCCAGCTTTGTGAGCGACAACTATTTTCACTTTCACTTTTCTAGACAACTGCTTAGAAGAACCCATGGTGCTGATTGTTGGGGGAGGGTCAGATGACATCACCTGGTCTTCCCAGACGATGATTGAGAACAATCCATGACACTGGCAGCTCTCAGCTTTGCAAAGGGGGCGGGGCATGCTGGAAATTCTGCAGGGTGCCCAAACTTTCCATCCCCACTGTATGATAATACATATTAAATATATCTTCATAAAATGTCCACAACACAGCCAGATGTGGGAAATGGTGAATTTAAAAGCAATCTACAGAATATATGATTGTGGTGGATGTTTGAGGGGTCAATGCGGAATGTGGGGGGGCAGAATTCAGGAAGAACCAAAGCAGAAGAGGAGAGATAAGAATACATAATAAGATCCGAACAAAAGGGGAAATCAATGTGATGGAATGGAAGAGGCTGAGAAGGGAGACGACCGGGAAGGGACTAAGGGGGGGGAGGGGGGGAATATATATATATATTGTATATGAAACAATGTGAATTGAAGCTCGGATTCGAGTATCTGCTTTGTAACTGTTTGGATCTGTTTTTAAGAATGCAGAACAACAAAAAGAGAGAATATATATAAATACATAAAGAAAGAAAATCCTGGTTGGGTCAGCATTGGACGGGCACACAGCATTGGACGGGCACACAGCATTGGACGGGCACACAGCATTGGACGGGCACACAGCATTGGACGGGCACACAGCATTGGACGGGCACACAGCATTGGACGGGCACACAGCATTGGACGGGCACACAGGAGTCATTTCTGAACATTTCTTATTGTGATAAGAAGAACAGACAGTTCACATTTCACAAACATAATAATATTTTATTGGCACCTCGAAAAAATCAAATTTTCTGTACAAATACAAATAATAAATTCTGTACAGTCATAGAACCAATCAGTGAGAACTGCGATCTGTGGATCTTCCAGACATGTCTGTCCACTATTCTTCTTTAAGAGAAACCCCCATCCCCCCTCCCCCCACAGGCTAGGGCCCATCCAGGGGGCTCCCGACCCCTCCCCTCCCCCACAGACTGTGGATCATACAGGAGGCTCCCCACCCACTATGAACCATCCAGGAGGCTACCCACCCCTCCCAATTTACCAATCAGAAAGTGTGTCTGAGAAGGAATGCTGGAGGAACGAGGAGAAGGCAGGTGGAGTCCACTTAATTCCCATCACTGATTGGCCACTATGGAGGGGAAAGTGGAAGTCGCTTAGCAAATCAGAGAGAGGGACCAGGAAGGAAAAGCCCTTCCTGGGTGGAGACAATACAGAACATTCCAGAACTTTCATTAGGATTCGGGATCTGCCAGGAATGTGCAGCGATCCTGGAAAGGGAAGAGCATGGGACTTCCACCAATCACTGTCCTTCCCATCCCCCCCCCCCCCAATATACTTCTCATGGAACAGGCGTCACTCTGTATATATGGGGAGTCTCCACACAGGACAGAAAGAGATTCACAGAGATGGTGACATCCAATCACGACGATGCGCACGCTTGGCTCCGCTACACCTCCAATGTCTTCTGTGCTGTAGATGCCTGCAGGAGAGAGAAGAAAGATCCATCATGAAGTCACATTGTGGGGGTGTGTCTGAGGAGTCTCCGCCCAGAAAACATCAAAGGACAGTCCCCCTCTGGTCTACAGGTTACAATACATTGTGTTGGGTATCGGGGTCTTTATTACAAAATACCATTAAATCCTTCACAGGAAGTCTTGTGCTGTCCCGTCACACTGCCACCTACAGGAGAACTGGACACTCGCTAGGCCAGCCCAGGATATCCCCTCAGTTTTGTAGCACAGCAGGAATATAAACACCTACAGTATTTTCCCTCAATGGACTCCAAGAAAAGGATTTTACGGTGACTACAAAAGTCACGCTTTTCTTTCTGGTCCATTGAGGAACGCGGGTCTTCTCTCACTGCCGCGACATCCAAAAGAAGTCCATCTGAGAGGTGGGAAAAGCAAACAAAACTCCAACAGGCCCAAGAAAACTATAAAAAAGGGAACCACCTGCAGCACTGGAAGGACCTTGCACCCAACGAGGTCTTATTAGAAGAGGCCTGAAGATCCACCCAGAGGAACGTAGAGAACCGAGGACCGGGTGGTGGCCTTAATAATCTGGGAAGGAGCCGCCTGCAGGACCTTCACCCCGAGGATGGCACTAGATGAGACCTGAACATCCACCGGGTTCTGGGAAGCCTGCTATTGCCCGTGCGCGTGTGTACGTGTGCACACCAGGGTTGTTCTAATAGTTTTCCTACAGTGGGCGGGGCTGGAATGTTGTTCTGACCAGGACAGGATTCACTCTTTTTGCCATGGCGATGCTTCTGGTTCCTCCCTGATGGTTGATATGTGCCACTGCCATGACTAAAGTCTGATTGGATGTTCCTCCAGCTGGGAGGTCAGGTGCTGTAAGGACAGTCAAATTGCCCAAATTTCCAGAGTTTTGATGGGGAGATAAGATTTCCCGCCTTTATCCAAGTCCCGGCACTGACAAGGACTCATCCTGGATATACTAGAGGAAAGGATTTCCCCAACTCCAGAGCAGGATTACAGAGCCGCCAATCCGTCTGTCCAAAGACCGGACCACAACCATAAGAAGACATTTCAGGCCTTGAGATACACGATTGGGTGATGCCCCTATGGGTTTGAATTCTGTGAAGAGGAACTGTTTTGTCACAGGCAGTGGGGCAATGCAACCAGAAGACCCCCCCATACCATGGCTTGGGTGGGGGTGACACGGGCAGGTCCCTGGGAGGGGGCTGGGAACGTACCTCTAGATGGTACTGGAAACCGCCTTCCATACCAAAGCCCCTGAGATGGAGGTTATCCAAGTGTCTGCAAAGGCCAACAGACCCCCCTGCCCTCCCCCGCTCTGAAAAGTGGGGGTGCTCCTCATATCGAAGGGATAGTAATGGACTTGGTCCCAGGTCCTGAAGGCCACATTCCAGATCCACAATTCACCAGTCCAGACGGGTCGGGTTTGTCCCTCTTAAGTCAACCTGAAGAAAACCAAACTGAAGTGGTGCATATAGAAAAAGACGTCCCCCCCCCCCCGGGGGCTGGGTAGAGGGGGAGGGGATACTTAGGCCCGGATTCAGAAAGGACTTACGACGACGTATCTCCAGATACGCCGTCGTAAGTCCAAATGTGCGCCGTCGTATCTATACGCTTATTCAGGAACTGAGATACGCCTGAATTTTGCCAAGATACGACCAACGTAAGTCTCCTACGCCGTCGTATCTTGGGTGCATATTTACGCTTGCTGCAAGGGGCGCTTCCGTAGATTTACGCGTCGAATATGTAAATGAGCTAGATACGCCAATTTACGAATGTACTTGCGCCCGTCGCATTTAGCTACGCCCTTTACGTAAGGCGTACGTCCGGCATAAATTTACCCCTCATGAAGCAGGCGTAAAATCATGTTAAGGTATGGACGTCGGAAACGTCGGAACAACCGTCGTATTTTACTTCGTTTACGTAAGTCGTACGTGAATGGGGCTGGGCGTAGGTTACGTTCACGTTGTATGAATGGAGCCGGCGTATCTTAGGGAGTAAATTCAACGTGATTCTGAGAATGCGCGCGCATGCGCCGTTCGTTCGGCCCTTCATTTACATGGGGTCACGCTTCATTATAATACTACATGCCGTAACTTTGAATTACGTGGGCTTACGCCGGCCATTTTACGTTACGCCGGAGCAAGAAAGGGAGCGAGTGCTTTGTGAATACAGTACGAGCCTCTCTATGTTACGTTGGCGTAGCGCATATCAGATACGCTACGCCGCTTTAAAGATACGCCGATCTCTCTGAATCCCGGCCATAATGTTTGTCATTGTACAATTCTCTTGTAGGCGGCAGTATAACCCGATAGCCAATGAATGAGGAAGACAATCTTCGTACATAATTCCCATAATCCCGTGGGAAGGGATGAACTCCACCACCCTCTACTACTATCCTCATCATCACCACCCTCCACTACTATCCTCATCATCACCACCCTCCACCACCCTCTAATACTATTCTCATCATCATCACCCTCCACCACCCTCTACTACTATCCTCATCATCATCACCCTCCACCACCCTCTACTACTATCCTCATCATCACCACCCTCCACTACTATCCTCATCATCACCACCCTCCACTACCCTCTACTACTATCCTCATCACCACCCTCCACCACCCTCTACTACTATCCTCATCATCACCCTCCACCACCCTCTACTACTATCCTCATCATCACCACCCTCCACCACCCTCTACTACTATCCTCATCATCATCACCCTCCACCACCCTCTACTACTATCCTCATCATCACCACCCTCCACTACTATCCTCATCATCACCACCCTCCACTACCCTCTACTACTATCCTCATCACCACCCTCCACCACCCTCTACTACTATCCTCATCATCACCCTCCACCACCCTCTACTACTATCCTCATCATCACCACCCTCCACTACTATCCTCATCATCACCACCCTCCACCAACCTCTACTACTATCCTCATCATCACCCTCCACTACTATCCTCATCATCACCACCCTCCACTACTATCCTCATCATCACCACCCTCCACTACCCTCTACTACTATTCTCATCATCATCACCCTCCACCAACCTCTACTACTATCCTCATCATCACCCTCCACCACCCTCTACTACTATCCTCATCATCACCCTCCACCACCCTCTACTACTATCCTCATCATCACCCTCCACCACCCTCTACTACTATCCTCATCATCACCACCCTCCACCACCCTCTACTACTATCCTCACCATCACCCCCAACTCTACTACTATCCTCATCATCACCCAAACTCTACTACTATCCTCATCATCACCATGAACTCTACTACTATCCTCATCATCATCACCCTCCACCACCCTCTACTACTATCCTCATCACCACCCTCTACTACTATTCTCATCATCACCACCCTCTACTACTATCCTCATCATCACCACCCTCCACCACCCTCTACTACTATCCTCATCATCACCACCCTCTACTACTATCCTCATCATCACCACCCTCCACTACCCTCTACTACTATCCTCATCATCACCATGAACTCTACTACTATCCTCATCATCACCCCGAACTCTACTACTATCCTCATCATCACCACCCTCCACCACCCTCTACTACTATCCTCATCATCACCCCCAACTCTACTACTATCCTCATCATCACCCCCAACTCTACTACTATCCTCATCATCACCCTCCACCACCCTCTACTACTATCCTCATCATCACCCCCAACTCTACTACTATCCTCATCATCACCCTCCACCACCCTCTACTACTATTCTCATCATCACCACCCTCCACCACCCTCTACTACTATCCTCATCACCACCCTCCACCACCCTCTACTACTATCCTCATCACCACCCTCCACCACCCTCTACTACTATCCTCATCATCACCCCCAACTCTACTACTATCCTCATCATCACCCGAACTCTACTACTATCCTCATCATCACCATGAACTCTACTACTATCCTCATCATCACCACCCTCCACCACCCTCTAACTACTATCCTCATCATCACCCTCCACCACCCTCTACTACTATCCTCATCATCACCCTCCACCACCCTCTACTACTATTCTCATCATCACCACCCTCTACTACTATCCTCATCATCACCCTCCACCACCCTCTACTACTATCCTCATCATCACCCTCCACCACCCTCTACTACTATCCTCATCATCACCATGAACTCTACTACTATCCTCATCATCACCACCCTCTACTACTATCCTCATCATCACCACCCTCCACTACCCTCTACTACTATCCTCATCATCACCATGAACTCTACTACTATCCTCATCATCACCCTCTACTACTATCCTCATCATCATCACCCTCCACCACCCTCTACTACTATCCTCATCATCACCATGAACTCTACTACTATCCTCATCATCACCACCCTCCACTACCCTCTACTACTATCCTCATCATCACCATGAACTCTACTACTATCCTCATCATCACCCCGAACTCTACTACTATCCTCATCATCACCACCCTCCACCACCCTCTACTACTATCCTCATCATCACCCCCAACTCTACTACTATCCTCATCATCACCCCCAACTCTACTACTATCCTCATCATCACCCTCCACCACCCTCTACTACTATCCTCATCATCACCACCCTCCACCATCCTCTACTACTATCCTCATCATCACCCTCCACCACCCTCTACTACTATTCTCATCATCACCACCCTCCACCACCCTCTACTACTATTCTCATCATCACCACCCTCCACCACCCTCTACTACTATCCTCATCATCACCACCCTCCACCACCCTCTACTACTATCCTCATCATCACCACCCTCCACTACTATCCTCATCATCACCACCCTCCACCACCCTCTAATACTATTCTCATCATCACCCCCCTCTACTACTATCCTCATCATCACCACCCTCCACCACCCTCTACTACTATTCTCATCATCACCACCCTCCACCACCCTCTACTACTATCCTCATCACCACCCTCCACCACCCTCTACTACTATCCTCATCATCACCCCCAACTCTACTACTATCCTCATCATCACCCTCCACCACCCTCTACTACTATCCTCATCATCACCACCCTCCACCACCCTCTACTACTATCCTCATCATCACCCCCAACTCTACTACTATCCTCATCATCACCACCCTCCACCACCCTCCACTACTATCCTCATCATCACCCTCCACCACCCTCTACTACTATCCTCATCATCACCACCCTCCACCACCCTCTACTACTATCCTCATCATCACCCCCAACTCTACTACTATCCTCATCATCACCACCCTCCACCACCCTCTACTACTATCCTCATCATCACCCCGAACTCTACTACTATCCTCATCATCACCACCCTCCACCACCCTCTACTACTATCCTCATCATCACCACCCTCCACTACTATCCTCATCACCACCCTCCACCACCCTCTACTACTATCCTCATCATCACCCCCAACTCTACTACTATCTTCATCATCACCCTCCACCACCCTCTACTACTATCCTCATCATCACCACCCTCCACCACCCTCTACTACTATCCTCATCATCATCACCCTCCACCACCCTCCACTACTATCCTCATCATCACCCCGAACTCTACTACTATCCTCATCATCACCACCCTCCACCACCCTCTACTACTATCATCATCATCACCACCATCACCACCCTCTACTACTATCCTCATCATCACCCCAACTCTACCTTCTCATCATCACCATGACTCTACTACTATCCTCATCATCACCCCCCCACCTCTACTACTATTCTCATCATCACCACCCTCTACTATCCTCATCATCACACCCTCCTCCCACCCTCTACTACTATCCTCATCATCACCCTCCACCACCCTCTACTACTATCCTCATCATCACCACCCTCCACCACCCTCTACTACTATCCTCATCATCACCCTCCACCACCCTCTACTACTATCCTCATCATCACCACCCTCCTACCACCCTCCACTACTATCCTCATCATCACCCCGAACTCTACTACTATCCTCATCATCACCACCCTCCACCACCCTCTACTACTATCATCATCATCACCACCCTCCACCACCCTCTACTACTATCCTCATCATCACCCCCAACTCTACTACTATTCTCATCATCACCATGAACTCTACTACTATCCTCATCATCACCCTCCACCACCCTCTACTACTATTCTCATCATCACCACCCTCTACTACTATCCTCATCATCACCACCCTCCACCACCCTCTACTACTATCCTCATCATCACCCTCCACCACCCTCTACTACTATCCTCATCATCACCACCCTCCACCACCCTCTACTACTATCCTCATCATCACCCTCCACCACCCTCTACTACTATCCTCATCATCACCACCCTCTACCACCCTCCACTACTATCCTCATCATCACCACCCTCCACCACCCTCTACTACTATCCTCATCATCATCACCCTCCACCACCCTCTACTACTATCCTCATCATCACCACCCTCCACCACCCTCTACTACTATCCTCATCATCACCCCCAACTCTACTACTATTCTCATCATCACCATGAACTCTACTACTATCCTCATCATCACCCTCCACCACCCTCTACTACTATTCTCATCATCACCACCCTCTACTACTATCCTCATCATCACCACCCTCCACCACCCTCTACTACTATCCTCATCATCATCACCCTCCACCACCCTCCACTACTATCCTCATCATCACCCCGAACTCTACTACTATCCTCATCATCACCACCCTCCACCACCCTCTACTACTATCATCATCATCACCACCCTCCACCACCCTCTACTACTATCCTCATCATCACCCCCAACTCTACTACTATTCTCATCATCACCATGAACTCTACTACTATCCTCATCATCACCCTCCACCACCCTCTACTACTATCCTCATCATCACCACCCTCCACCAACCTCTACTACTATCCTCATCATCACCACCCTCCACCACCCTCTACTACTATCCTCATCATCATCACCCTCCACCACCCTCTACTACTATCCTCATCATCATCACCCTCCACCACCCTCTACTACTATCCTCATCATCACCCCCAACTCTACTACTATCCTCATCATCACCCCCCTCCACCACCCTCTACTACTATCCTCATCATCATCACCCTCCACCACCCTCTACTACTATCCTCATCATCACCATGAACTCTACTACTATCCTCATCATCACCACCCTCCACCACCCTCTACTACTATCCTCATCATCACCCTCCACCACCCTCTACTACTATCCTCATCATCACCCTCCACCACCCTCTACTACTATCCTCATCATCACCACCCTCCACCACCCTCTACTACTATCCTCATCATCACCACCCTCCACCACCCTCTACTACTATCCTCATCATCACCCCCAACTCTACTACTATCCTCATCATCACCACCCTCCACTACTATCCTCATCATCACCACCCTCCACCACCCTCTACTACTATTCTCATCATCACCACCCTCCACCACCCTCTACTACTATCCTCATCATCACCACCCTCCACCACCCTCTACTACTATCCTCATCATCACCACCCTCCACCACCCTCTACTACTATCCTCATCATCATCACCCTCCACTACTATCCTCATCATCACCACCCTCCACCACCCTCTACTAGTATTCTCATCATCATCACCCTCCACCATCCTCTACTACTATCCTCATCATCACCACCCTCCACCACCCTCTACTACTATCCTCATCATCACCCCCAACTCTACTACTATCCTCATCATCACCACCCTCCACCACCCTCTACTACTATCCTCATCATCACCCTCCACCACCCTCTACTACTATCCTCATCATCACCACCCTCCACCATCCTCTACTACTATCCTCATCATCACCACCCTCCACCATCCTCTACTACTATCCTCATCATCACCCCCAACTCTACTACTATCCTCATCATCACCACCCTCCACCACCCTCTACTACTATCCTCATCATCACCACCATCCTCTACTACTATCCTCATCATCACCACCCTCCACCATCCTCTACTACTATCCTCATCATCACCACCCTCCACCACCCTCTACTACTATCCTCATCATCATCACCCTCCACCACCCTCTACTACTATCCTCATCATCACCACCATCCTCTACTACTATCCTCATCATCACCCCCAACTCTACTACTATCCTCATCATCACCCGAACTCTACTACTATCCTCATCATCACCATGAACTCTACTACTATCCTCATCATCACCCCTGTGACGGTATCGGTATGATATCCCCGTCAACGTTCCCTTCTTCCCATAACGAAAATCACCCCAATATTCCACGAGGAGGGATATCCCTGGAGTCGCCCAGAAAGCCACACATGAGACCAGCTTACTGCTTGAACAACACAGACTTTAATGTTATAACACACAGCTTATATGTAATTTCCAAAACTGTTACAATGACAAATCTCCGCCCCCCTCACACTGGGGCTTCCATACAGATGAGTAGGTAGACACGACGGGGCCGATGCTGAGACACATTTTCTTTAGACAATGACATCAATGACGCTGAGCACTAGCTGTACTGAATACATCAACCAGACCGCTCGACCCCGCATATAGAGAGATAATTACCACAATGAAGCAATCAGAATAATTAACACAAGCCACTTAAACCCAGCTCTCCTTCACACAACACAATAGATCAATTAACCTTTAGAAATAGTGAGGGGACATTAGCACATCAATAACCTGGCTAGCAGGGAGCAGTAAACTGAGACATATAGGCAAATGTATCACAACCCCCAACTCTACTACTATCCTCATCATCACCATGAACTCTACTACTATCATCACCACCCTGAACCCTACTTTGATCTCACCTGCTGGATTTCCTGCATGGCTCTTCGGATGGATTTGTGGAATTGAGGGAGGGGGTGGGCGGGCTCCTCCAGTTTCTTGTGCTCCGATTGGTTGGATGCAGAGGGAACATTCTCATCTCCGAGAGACAGAGTTCTGGTCAGGAATTTTATCTCCTCACAGTCCGGACCCCAGTTCCCGGTCTATAGAGAACAGACATCACATGACATCCCAATACAGGGCCCAACCCAATCACAGACATGTGACCCCCTCCAGTGTCCCCTGTGTCTTATCACCCCCTCCAGTGGCCCCCTTCCCATATTAACCCTTCCAGTGGCCCCTGTGTCATGTGACCCCCTCCAGTGGCTCCTGTGTCATATGACCCCCCTTCAGTGGCCCCTGTGTCATGTGACCCTCTCCAGTGTCCCCTGTGTCATGTGACCCTCTCCAGTGTCCCCTGTGTCATGTGTCCCCCTCCAGTGTCCCCTGTGTCATGTGACCCCCTCCAGTGTCCCCTGTGTCATGTGACCCCCTCCAGTGGCTCCTGTGTCATATGACCCCCCTTCAGTGGCCCCTGTGTCATGTGACCCCCTCCAGTGTCCCCTATGTCTTATGACCCCCTCCAGTGTCCCCTGTGTCATGTGACCCCCTCCAGTGTCCCCTGTGTCATGTGACCCCCTCCAGTGTCCCCTGTGTCATGTGACCCTCTCCAGTGGCCCCTCTGTTATGTGACCCCCTCCAGTGTCCCCTGTGTCATGTGACCCCCTCCAGTGTCCCCTGTGTCATGTGACCCCCTCCAGTGTCCCCTGTGTCATGTGACCCTCTCCAGTGTCCCCTGTGTCATGTGACCCTCTCCAGTGGCCCCTCTGTTATGTGACCCCCCCATCATTGGTTGCTGTCTCCCTGTGACCCCTTCCAGTGGCCCCTGTGTCATGTGACCCCCTCCAGTGTCCCCCTTCCCATATTAACCCTTCCAGTGGCCCCTGTGTCATGTGTCCCTCTCCAGTGTCCCCTGTGTCATGTGACCCCCTCCAGTGTCCCCTGTGTCATGTGACCCTCTCCAGTGTCCCCTGTGTCATGTGACCCCCTCCAGTGTCCCTTATGTCATGTGACCCCCTCCAGTGTCCCCTGTGTCATGTGTCCCTCTCCAGTGGCCCCTGTGTCATGTGACCCCCTCCAGTGGCTCCTGTGTCATGTGACCCCCTCCAGTGTCCCCTGTGTCATGTGACCCTCTCCAGTGGCCCCTCTGTTATGTGACCCCCTCCAGTGTCCCCTGTGTCATGTGACCCCCTCCAGTGTCCCCTGTGTCATGTGACCCCCTCCAGTGTCCCCTGTGTCATGTGACCCCCTCCAGTGTCCCCTGTGTCATGTGACCCTCTCCAGTGGCCCCTCTGTTATGTGACCCCCCCATCATTGGTTGCTGTCTCCCTGTGACCCCTTCCAGTGGCCCCTGTGTCATGTGACCCCCTCCAGTGTCCCCCTTCCCATATTAACCCTTCCAGTGGCCCCTGTGTCATGTGACCCCCTCCAGTGTCCCCTGTGTCATGTGACCCTCTCCAGTGGCCCCTCTGTTATGTGACCCCCCCATCATTGGTTGCTGTCTCCCTGTGACCCCTTCCAGTGGCCCCTGTGTCATGTGACCCCCTCCAGTGTCCCCCTTCCCATATTAACCCTTCCAGTGGCCCCTATGTCATGTGACCCCCTCCAGTGTCCCCTGTGTCATGTGACCCCCTCCAGTGTCCCTTATGTCATGTGACCCCCTCCAGTGTCCCCTGTGTTATGTGACCCCCTCCAGTGTCCCCTGTGTCATGTGACCCCCTCCAGTGTCCCCTGTGTCATGTGACCCCCTCCAGTGTCCCCTATGTCATGTGACCCCCTCCAGTGTCCCCTGTGTTATGTGACCCCCTCCAGTGTCCCCTGTGTCATGTGACCTCCTCCAGTGTCCCTTATGTCATGTGACCCCCTCCAGTGGCCCCTCTGTTATGTGACCCTCTCCAGTGTCCCCTGTGTCATGTGTCCCCCTCCAGTGGCCCCTCTGTTATGTGACCCCCTCCAGTGTCCCCTGTATCATGTGACCCTCTCCAGTGGCCCCTCTGTTATGTGACCCCCCCCCCCATCATTGGTTGCTGTCTCCCTGTGACCCCTTCCAGTGGCCCCTGTGTCATGTGACCCCCTCCAGTGTCCCCCTTCCCATATTAACCCTTCCAGTGGCCCCTGTGTCATGTGTCCCTCTCCAGTGGCCCCTGTGTCATGTGACCCCCTCCAGTGTCCCCTGTGTCATGTGACCCCCTCCAGTGTCCCTTATGTCATGTGACCCCCTCCAGTGTCCCCTGTGTTATGTGACCCCCTCCAGTGTCCCCTGTGTCATGTGACCCCCTCCAGTGTCCCCTATGTCATGTGACCCCCTCCAGTGTCCCCTGTGTTATGTGACCCCCTCCAGTGTCCCCTGTGTCATGTGACCTCCTCCAGTGTCCCTTATGTCATGTGACCCCCTCCAGTGGCCCCTCTGTTATGTGACCCTCTCCAGTGTCCCCTGTGTTATGTGACCCTCTCCAGTGTCCCCTGTATCATGTGTCCCCCTCCAGTGGCCCCTCTGTTATGTGACCCCCTCCAGTGTCCCCTATGTCATGTGACCCCCTCCAGTGTCCCCTGTGTCATGTGACCCTCTCCTGTGGTCCCTCTGTTATGTGACCCCCCCTCATCATTGGTTGCTGTCTCCCTGTGACCCTCTCCAGTGTCCCCTGTGTCATGTGACCCCCTTCAGTGTCCCCTGTGTCATGTGACCCTCTCCTGTGGTCCCTCTGTTATGTGACCCCTCCATCATTGGTTGCTGTCTCCCTGTGACCCTCTCCAGTGTCCCCTGTGTCATGTGACCCTCTCCAGTGGCCCCTGTGTCATGTGACCCTCTCCAGTGGCCCCTCTGTTATGTGCCCCCCCCCCCCATCATTGGTTGCTGTCTCCCTGTGACCCCATATACCTAACCTCTGCTAAGTCCTTTGGCCCAGTGGGCACCCAAGTTCCTCACTTACCCTTTCACAAGGTTCTCTCAGGGTTTCCCCATAGGGCTGGAGACCGACAACGCGGTGATACTCTATGAGGGCGGAGAGCGAGGAGTGAGCGCGATCTTCACCCAGGATGACATAGCAGCCATTGCAGCGCACATCGATCATATAATGGCGGCAGCGGTCCATCCCCCTACAATATGGAGAAGATGGTAACTCTCCGGCCCGGAGGTCCTGAGATCCAAGATATGGAAACCTTACCGGAAGGGGCGGGGCAATGGAGGAAATGTGACGTAATGTACCCGGGGGCTAAAAATATAAACTCTCAAGGGGGAACCTCTGGGGGCATCCAGGATCAATCTGGGGGTCCTAGTACCTGACAGCCAATCAGCAGCAAGCAAAGACAGCCGTTATGGGGGATGGAGGAGCTCAGTTATGGGGGATGGAGGAGCTCAGTTATGGGGGATGGAGGAGCTCAGTTATGGGGGATGGAGGAGATCAGTTATGGGGGATGGAGGACCTCAGTTATGGGGGGATGAAGGAGCTCAGTTATGGGGGATGGAGAAGCTCAGTTACGGGGAATGGAGGAGATCAGTTATGGGGGATGGAGGAGATCAGTTATGAAGGATTGAGGAGCTCAGTTATGGGGGATGGAGGAGCTCAGTTATGGGGGATGGAGGAGCTCAGTTATGGGGGATGGAGGAGCTCAGTTATGGGGGGATGGAGGAGCTCAGTTATGGGGGGAGGGAGGAGCTCAGTTATGGGGGAGGGAGGAGCTCAGTTATGAGGGATGGAGGAGCTCAGTTATGGGGGATGGAGGAGCTCAGTTATGGGGGTGGAGGAGCTCAGTTATGGTGGATGGAGGAGCTCAGTTACGGGGGATGGAGGAGCTCAGTTACGGGGGATGGAGGAGCTCAGTTACGGGGGATGGAGGAGCTCAGTTATGGGGGATGGAGGAGCTCAGTTACGGGGGATGGAGGAGATCAGTAATGGGGGATGGAGGAGCTCAGTTATGGGGGATGGAGGAGCTCAGTTACGGGGGATGAAGGAGATCAGTTACGGGGGATGGAGAAGCTCAGTTACGGGGGATGGAGAAGCTCAGTTACGGGGGATGGAGAAGCTCAGTTATGGGGAATGGAGGAGCTCAGTTATGGGGGGATGGAGGAGCTCAGTTATGGGGGGGGTGGAGGACCTCAGTTATGGGGGATGGAGGAGCTCAGTTATGGGGTGTGGAGGAGCTCAGTTATGGGGGATGGAGGAGCTCAGTTATGGGGTGTGGAGGAGCTCAGTTATGGGGGATGGAGGAGCTCAGTTATGGGGGGGATGGAGGAGCTCAGTTATGGGGGTGGAGGAGCTCAGTTATGGGGTGTGGAGGAGCTCAGTTACGGGGGATGGAGGAGCTCAGTTATGGGGGATGGAGGAGCTCAGTTATGGGGGATGGAGGAGCTCAGTTACGGGGGATGGACGAGCTCAGTTATGGGGGATGGAGGAGCTCAGTTATGGGGGATGGAGGAGCTCAGTTATGGGGGGGATGGAGGAGCTCAGTTATGGGGGGGATGGAGGAGCTCAGTTATGGGGGATGGAGGAGCTCAGTTATGGGGGATGGAGGAGCTCAGTTATGGGGGATGGAGGTGCTCAGTTATGGGGATGGAGGAGCTCAGTTATGAGGGATGGCGGAGCTCAGTTATGGGGGATGGAGGAGCTCAGTTATGGGGGGAGGGAGGAGCTCAGTTATGGGGGATGGAGGAGCTCAGTTATGAGGGATGGAGGAGCTCAGTTATGGGGGATGGAGGAGCTCAGTTATGGGGGATGGAGGAGCTCATCTATGAGGGATGTCTTCGGGGGGGTCTGTCAATCTATGGCGGTAGGGATGACCCCGATCCCCCGATCACATCTACCATTTCATGATTTGACCTGAAGGCAGAATCTCCATCTTTCTCCACCCCGCCCCCAAACCATGAGCTCCGCCTCCTCCCACGGGATACGGATGGAGATGACACTGACCTGTAGCTGAGGATGTATCCGGCCCGGGATTGGCTGATGCGGATCAGGAAATTGCCGACCTCTTTATCCGTCAGTAAATTCTCCGTATCCCTGAAGACACAGAACAATCTTCTGGTAAATCCGACCTCTAGGCAGAGATACCCCGCCCCTTCCTACTGCTATCCCCGCCCTCAGTCTACTCACTTCCCACCCCTTCCTACTGCTATCCCCGCCCTCAATCTACTCACATCCCGCCCCTTCCCACTACTATCCCCGCCCTCAATCTACTCACATCTTGCCCCTTCCTACTGCTATCCCCGCCCTCAGTCTACTCACTTCCCGCCCCTTCCCACTGCTATCCCCGCCCTCAGTCTACTCACATCCCGCCCCTTCCTCCTGCTATCCCCGCCCTCAGTCTACTCACATCCCGCTCCTTCCCACTGCTATCCCCGCCCTCAATCTACTCACATCCCGTCCCTTCCTCCTGCTATCCCCGCCCTCAGTCTACTCACATCCCGTCCCTTCCTCCTGCTATCCCCGCCCTCAGTCTACTCACTTCCCGCCCCTTCCCACTGCTATCCCTGCCCTCAGTCTACTCACATCCCGCTCCTTCCTCCTGCTATCCCCGCCCTCAGTCTACTCACTTCCCGCCCCTTCCCACTGCTATCCCCGCCCTCAGTCTACTCACATCCCGCTCCTTCCCACTGCTATCCCCGCCCTCAATCTACTCACATCCCGCCCCTTCCTCCTGCTATCCCCGCCCTCAGTCTACTCACATCCCGCCCCTTCCTCCTGCTATCCCCGCCCTCAGTCTACTCACTTCCCGCCCCTTCCCACTGCTATCCCCGCCCTCAGTCTACTCACTTCCCGCCCTTTCCTACTGCTATCCCCGCCTTCAATCTACTCACATCCCGCCCCTTCCCACTGCTATCCCCGCCCTCAGTCTACTCACTTCCTGCCCCTTCCTACTGCTATCCTTGACCTCAGTCTACTCACATCCCGCCCTTTCCTACTGCTATCCCCGCCCTCAGTCTACTCGCACCCCGCTCCTTTCCACTGCTATCCCCGCCCTCAGTCTACTCGCACCCCGCTCCTTCCCACTGCTATCTCCGCCTTTAGTCTACTCACTTCCCGCCCTTTCCTACTGCTATCCCCGCCCTCAATCTACTCACATCCCGCCCCTTCCCACTACTATCCCCGCCCTCAGTCTACTCACTTACCACCCCTTTCCACTGTTATTCCCGCCCTCAGTCTATTCACATCCCGCCCCTTCCCACTGCTATCCCCGCCCTCAGTCTATTCACATCCCGCCCCTTCCTACTGCTATCCCCGCCCTCAGTCTACTCACATCCCGCTCCTTCCTCCTGCTATCCCCGCCCTCAGTCTACTCACTTACCGCCCCTTCCCACTACTATCCCCGCCCTCAATCTACTCACATCCCGCTCCTTCCTCCTGCTATCCCCGCCCTCAGTCTACTCACTTCCCGCCCCTTCCCACTGCTATCCCCGCCCTCAGTCTACTCACATCCCGCTCCTTCCCACTGCTATCCCCGCCCTCAATCTACTCACATCCCGCCCCTTCCTCCTGCTATCCCCGCCCTCAGTCTACTCACATCCCGCCCCTTCCTCCTGCTATCCCCGCCCTCAGTCTACTCACATCCCACCTCTTCCCACTGCTATCCCCGCCCTCAGTCTACTCACATCTCGCCCATTCGCACTGCTATCCCCGCCCTCAGTCTACTCACTTCCCGCCCCTTCCCACTGCTATCCCCGCCCTCAGTCTACTCACTTCCCGCCCTTTCCTACTGCTATCCCCGCCTTCAATCTACTCACATCCCGCCCCTTCCCACTGCTATCCCCGCCCTCAGTCTACTCACTTCCCGCCCCTTCCTACTGCTATCCTTGACCTCAGTCTACTCACTTACCACCCCTTTCCACTGTTATTCCCGCCCTCAGTCTATTCACATCCCGCCCCTTCCCACTGCTATCCCCGCCCTCAGTCTACTCACATCTCGCCCATTCGCACTGCTATCCCCGCCCTTAAGTCTACTCACACCCCGCCCCTTCCTACTGCTATCCCCGCCCTCAGTCTACTCACATTCCGCCCCTTCCTACTGCTATCCCCGCCCTCAGTCTACTCGCACCCCGCTCCTTCCCACTGTTATCCCCGCCCTCAGTCTACTCGCACCCCGCTCCTTCCCACTGTTATCCCCGCCCTCAGTCTACTCACATCCCGCCCCTTCCTACTGCTATCCCCGCCCTCAGTCTACTCACACCCCGCCCTTTCCTACTGCTATCCCCGCCTTCAATCTACTCACATCCCGCCCCTTCCCACTACTATCCTTGACCTCAGTCTACTCACTTGCCACCCCTTTCCACTGTTATTCCCGCCCTCAATCTACTCACATCCCACCTCTTCCCACTGCTATCCCCGCCCTCAGTCTACTCACATCTCACCCATTCGCACTGCTATCCCCGCCCTTAAGTCTACTCACACCCCGCCCCTTCCTACTGCTATCCCCGCCCTCAGTGTACTTGCATCCTGCCCCTTCCCACTGCTACCCCTGCCCCCTCAGTCTACTCACTTCCCGCCCCTTCCCACTGCTATCCCCGCCCTCAGTCTACTCACACCCCGCCCTTTCCTACTGCTATCCCCGCCTTCAATCTACTCACATCCCGCCCCTTCCCACTACTATCCTTGACCTCAGTCTACTCACTTACCACCCCTTTCCACTGTTATTCCCGCCCTCAGTCTATTCACATCCCGCCCCTTCCTACTGTTATCACCGCCCTCAATCTACTCACATCCCACCTCTTCCCACTGCTATCCCCGCCCTCAGTCTACTCACATCTCGCCCATTCGCACTGCTATCCCCGCCCTCAGTCTACTCACACCCCGCCCCTTCCTACTGCTATCCCCGCCCTCAGTGTACTTGCATCCTGCCCCTTCCCACTGCTACCCCTGCCCCCTCAGTCTACTCACATCCCGCCCCTTCCCACTGTTATCCCCGCCTTCAGTAAAAAAAAAGCGGGAGGTGCATAATATGATCTGGGAGGTGCTACCTGCGTGATGTCATGCCGTACAGCCACGGAGGGAATTCTCCGTCATCCAGCACTTTCGTGGCCTGCGTCTCTCTGAACCACATAATCGTTTTCCGTCGCTGAATCTGGCGATTCTCCCCCTCCTCCGATTTCACAGACGGGACGCGGTGAATGGCGTTATCAAACGGTGAGAGCTGGAGAGGAAGAATACAAAATCAACGCGGAGTGCTGCAACGGGCACCAACCGTGCCAACATCACCCTTAGCATACCACGTCCAATCCCAACCGTGGCAACATCACCCACAACACACCACGTCCAATCCCAACCGTGCCAACATAACCCTCCACATACCACGTCCAATCCCAACCATGCCAACATAACCCTCAACATACCACGTCCAATCCCAACATAACCCTCCACATACCACGTCCAATCCCAACCATGCCAACATAACCCTCAACATACCACGTCCAATCCCAACATAACCCTCCACATACCACGTCCAATCCCAACCATGCCAACATAACCCTCAACATACCACGTCCAATCCCAACATAACCCTCCACATTCCACGTCCAATCCCAACCGTGCCAACATCACCCTCAACACACCACGTCCAATCCCAACCGTGCCAACATAACCCTCCACATACCACGTCCAATCCCAACCATGCCAACATAACCCTCAACATACCACGTCCAATCCCAACCATGCTAACATAACCCTCAACATGCCACATCCAGTGCCAACATAACCCTCAACATGCCACATCCAGTGCCAACATAACCCTCAACATACCACGTCCAATCCCAACATAACCCTCCACATTTCACGTCCAATCCCAACCATGCCAACATAACCCTCAACATGCCACATCCAATCCCAACATAACCCTCAACATACCACGTCTAATCCCAACATAGCCCTCCACACACCACGTTCAATTCCAACATAACCCTCAACATACCACGTCCAATCCCAACATAACCCTCAACATACCACGTCCAATCCCAACCATGCCAACATAACCCTCAACATGCCACATCCAATCCCAACATAACCCTCAACATACCACGTCTAATCCCAACATAGCCCTCCACACACCACGTTCAATTCCAACATAACCCTCAACATACCACGTCCAATCCCAACATAACCCTCAACACACCACGTCTAATCCCAACCGTGGCAACATCACCCACAACATACCACGTCCAATCCCAACCATGCCAATATAACCCTCAACACACTACGTCCAATCCCAACCATGCCAACATAACCCTCCACATTCCACGTCCAATCCCAACCATGCCAACATAACCATCAACACACCACGTCTAATCCCAACATAACACGTCTAATCCCAACATAGCCCTCCACATTCCACGTCCAATCCCAATCATGCCAACATAGCCCTCAACATACGGTCAACACAGAGGACAAGGGGGCACTCTTTACATCTAGAGGAAAAGAGATTTCATCTCTGTAACGGAATGACCCGTGATACACAGAGACTTTTGAAGGATGTGGGGTACTCCTGTGCCAGCTTCACCAATGACTCTTGTGTCTAGGGTCATCCTATGTCCACTAGGGGCATAGGATGACTGAGAAGTGATATCTCGGATTACATGAGATGGGACAGTAATGATAATTCATGTATTGCAGGAGATCTTGAAATATTACAAGTGGTTTATTCTGACCTCACCAGGTCAATAGAGTGTGATTCATTCAATGTGTAACATAGCCTGATGAGGTGCTAATTAAGTCTACCTGGCTGTAATGATAAAAGCTTGCTGTGATTGCATTCTATTGTCTATTGTGTTAATTAAGCCTGACTCCTAAGATCTTTCATTGTGTATGCTAATGACACTGTATTGTGTGAAAGTTCTATTGATGATAGATATGTGTAGATAGGTATAGTGAATTAGCATGTCAATTATGTTTGGTAAAGGAATGTGTTTTGTGTAACAGGTGGGGATAACTTATCGCAGAGCCAGACCGTCTGGATAATGATTAGTAATTAGCCCATCTGAATGTGTATTGAAGCCCCCATTGTGTAATGTTTTGGGTGGAGAGTTTCATTGTCCCTGTGATTACTGTAGCATGCTTGTAACTGTATATAACAAGGCTGAGCTACCATTAAAGTTATTCATTCGTTTGACTCAGAGAACAGAGCTTGTCTCGTTTATTCTGGGGAGTGGAATGGGTCCTGTCTGCTGGATTGTCGGATAAGCTGTCGTGGTTGGTGGAATGGAAGATCGTAAACGGTGTTAACCCCTGACCGTTACAATCTCCAAATACGGAAAGGTTTCTTCACAGTAAGAGCTGTGAAAATGTGGAACAGACTTCCTCCAGACATGGTTCTGGCCAGCTCAGTAGATTCATATAAGAAAGGTCTGGATACTTTTCTAAATGTACAGAATATAACTGGGTGACATTTATAGGTAAAGGTGATCCGGGGAAAATCCGATTGCCTCTCGGGGGATCAGGAAGGAATTTTTTTCCCTGCTGTAGCAAATTGGATCTCATGCTCTGCTGTTTTTTTTTGCCTTCCTCTGGATCAACTGTGGGAATGGAGTTGGGTGTATGGGATTGTATTGTGTTTTTTATTTTGTTTGTTTATTTTTCTTTTGTGGTTGGACTGGATGGACTGGTGTCTTTTTTCAACCTGACTAACTATGTAACTATGTAACCATACCACATCCAATCCCAACCATGCCAACATAACCCTCCACATACCATGTCCAATCCCAACCATGCCAACATAACCCTCCACATACCATGTCCAATCCCAACCATGCCAACATAACCCTCCACATACCACGTCTAATCCCAACCATGCCAACATAACCCTCCACATACCACGTCCAATCCCAACCATGCCAACATAACCCTCCACATACCACGTCTAATCCCAACCATGCCAACATAACCCTCCACATACCACGTCCAATCCCAACCATGCCAACATAACCCTCCACATACCACGTCTAATCCCAACCATGCCAACATAACCCTCCACATACCACGTCCAATCCCAACTGTGCCAATAACCCTCAACATACCACGTCTAATCCCAACCATGCCAACATAACCCTCAACATACCACGTCCAATCCCAACTGTGCCAATAACCCTCCACATACCACGTCCAATCCCAACTGTGCCAATAACCCTCAACATACCACGTCTAATCCCAACCATGCCAACATAACCCTCCACTTACCACGTCCAATCCCAACTGTGCCAATAACCCTCAACATACCACGTCTAATCCCAACCATGCCAACATAACCCTCAACATACCACGTCCATACCCAACCGCGCCTCCTCCCTGACCCAGTCCCACTAGCCAGCCTTCCCACCCGACCATTCGTACTCAGTAAGGCCTCCTTTCACCCTGACCTGCCTTTACCAGTGAGGCTTTCTTCCACTTAACCCACCTTCAATAGTGAGGCCTCCACCCACTATCACCCACCTGCACTGGTGAGGCCTCTTCTTAGCCCAGCAAGGTTCCCTCCAACCTCACCAATGAACCTTCTCCAACCCTGACCTTTCCTCAGAGAGGCCTTCTTCTACCAGATCCATCCTCATCAGTGAGGCTTCACCACACCCTGACCTTTCATCAGCAAAGCTTTCTCCCCCTTTGTAACGGTCACCACCGTTTACGATATTTCCATTCCATCAACCACGACAGTTTATCTGACAGCTAAGCCAGCAGACCCGATCCATTCCAATTCCTCAGAATTAAGACGAGACAAGCTCTGTTCTTTCTGAGTCAAATGAATGAACAAACTTTAATGGTTCCTTAGCTTTCTTATATACAGTACAAATATGTTACAGTGATCAAAGGAACTCTCCACCCACACATCACACAATGGGGCTTCAATCACATTCTTTTAGATAATGACATTCAGAGAAGTTAATTATTCCCCAGACGTCTGGACTCCGATACTAAGTGATTCACCTGCATAATACACATTTCTATGTCAGACGTTTTGGCACCGATTTAACATGACCTAATCACTACAGCTGAGAAGTCAGACGTTATGACTCTCGCCTGCTATTCCTATCACATAGTATCATCAATAGACTTTTCACACAAACACAATCCTTTACTAAACATAATTGACATGCTAATTCCCTACCCCTGAAAGGAGACATCTGACCTTTCCGACTTAATCAGTACAATGGACACAACACAGTATTAGCATCACACAATGGGATGTCTTTCAGGAGTCTATTGACCTGTTGAGTTCAGAACAACTTGTAATATTCCAAGATATCCTGCAATACATGAATTATCAGTAATGTCCCATCTCATGTAATTTATCATTATCATTTCTCAGTCACCCTATGCCCAAAAGGGGCACAGGATGGCCCTAGACCCAAGAGTCATTAGTGACGCTAGCACAGGAGTACCCCCATCCTTCAAAGGTCTCTGGGTGTCACGGGTCATTCTGTTATACTCTTCAACCAAGCTTTACCAGTAGGAACTCCTCCTCCCACCATGATCTGTTCTTACCAGTAAAGCTTTCTTCTACCCCGACACATTGTCAAAAATGAGGCCTCCTCCCAAGTTTGACCCACCTGCACGAGTGAAGCCTCTTCACACCCGAACCCATCCTCACTAGCAAGACCTCACCTTGTCATGTCCCACCTGCACAAGTAGCCCTCCTCCCACCCTGACCTATTCTTACTGAAACCTACAACCTCCTCCAACCACAGCACCAGAGAGGCCACCACACACTCTGACCTGTCCTCACCAGGAAGGCCACCACACACTCCGACCTGTCCTTAGCAGAGAGGCCTCCACACACTCCGACCTGTCCTCACCAGGGAGACCACCACACACTCCGACCTGTATTAACCAGAGAGGCCACCACACACTCCGACCTGTCCTCACCAGAGAGGCCACCACACACTCCGACCTGTCCTCAGCAGAGAGGCCACCACACACTCCGACGTGTCCTCACCAGAGAGGCCTCCACACACTCCAACCTGTCCTCACCAGAGAGGCCACCACACACTCCGACCTGTCCTCACCAGGGAGACCACCACACACTCCGACCTGTATTAACCAGAGAGGCCACCACACACTCCGACCTGTCCTCACCAGAGAGGCCACCACACACTCCGACCTGTCCTCAGCAGAGAGGCCACCACACACTCCGACGTGTCCTCACCAGAGAGGCCTCCACACACTCCGACCTGTCCTCACCAGAGAGGCCACCACACACACTCTGACCTGTCCTCACCAGGGAGGCCACCACACACTCCGACCTGTCCTCACCAGAGAGGCCTCCACACACTCCGACCTGTCCTCACCAGAGAGGCCACCACACACACTCCGACCTGTCCTCACCAGAGAGGCCACCACACACTCCGACCTGTCCTCAGCAGAGAGGCCACCACACACTCCGACCTGTCCTCACCAGGGAGGCCACCACACACTCCGACCTGTCCTCACCAGAGAGGCCACCACACACACTCCGACCTGTCCTCACCAGAGAGGCCACCACACACACTCCGACCTGTCCTCACCAGAGAGGCCACCACACACACTCCGACCTGTCCTCAGCAGAGAGGCCACCACACACTCCGACCTGTCCTCAGCAGAGAGGCCACCACACACTCCGACCTGTCCTCACCAGAGAGGTCAACACACACCTCCGACCTGTCCTCACCAGAGAGGCCACCACACACTCCGACCTGTCCTCACCAGAGAGGCCACCACACACTCTGACATGTCCTCACCAGAGAGGCTGCCACACACTTCCGACCTGTCCTCACCAGGGAGGCCGCCACACACTCCGACCTGTCCTCAGCAGAGAGGCCACCACACACTCCGACCTGTCCTCACCAGAGAGGCCACCACACACACACTCCGACCTGTCCTCACCAGAGAGGTCACCACACACCTCCGACCTGTCCTCACCAGAGCGGCCACCACACACTCTGACCTGTCCTCACCAGAGAGGCCACCACACACTCCGACCAGTCCTCACCAGAGAGGTCACCACACACCTCCGACCTGTCCTCACCATGGAGGCCACCACACACTCCGACCTGTCCTCAGCAGAGAGGCCACCACACACTCCGACCTGTCCTCAGCAGAGAGGCCACCAAACACTACGACCTGTCCTCACCAGAGAGGCCACCACACACTCCGACCTGTCCTCACCAGAGAGGCCACCACACACTCCGACCTGACCTCACCAGAGCGGCCACCACACACTCCGACCTGTCCTCACCAGAGAGGTCACCACACACTCCGACCTGTCCTCACCAGGGAGGCCACCACACACTCCGACCTGTCCTCACCAGAGAGGCCACCACACACTCCGACCTGTCATCACAAAGATAATTATTCGGTGGGATATTGATTGATATATATAACCTGTGTCCTTGTTAGATAAGACCAGTTTCAAAAGATATACATTTAGATATAAACATAGAACCAGTTTATGTCAATGAATCAAAATTATACTAAGCGTATTTTTATATTATGCCGGTTACCAGCATACCCGAATCTGGGATATATATTCCTCAGAATAAATATAAAAACTGATACACAGTATGAAAAATAAGACATATTTAAAGCGGAGGTGCACCCGAAATGTTTTTTTTTTAAAAGCTAGCAGCTACCGTATTTATCGGCGTATATCGCACACTTTTTTGCCCTGAAAATCAGGGCAAAATCGGGGGTGCGCGATATACGCCGATACCCGCGCCGTGTTTGAATGCCTGTGCCGACATATACCGAGCGCAGTACACTCGGGTACATTCGGCCAGGCTCGGCTTCGCTCGTAGTCATGCTCTGTGACGTTCATGCGTGAGAAGCCGAGCCAGACGAATATACACGAGTGTACTGCGCTCGGTATACGTCGGCGGAGGCTTCAAACTGAGCGCGGGAAGCGGGGATTCGACATGAAGACAGCGCGGGAGAACACCACCGAGGCCGCCGATGGACGCCGGGCAAGACACCAAAACTGTAAGTAGTAAAATGTAATAAAATGTTTTTTTACAGGATTTTAGGGTCAAAATTAGGGGTGCGCGCTATACGCCGGAGCGCGCAATACCCCGATAAATACGGTACTTATACTGCAGCTGCTGACTTTAAAAAAAATGGACACTTACCTGTCCAGCACGCCCGTGATGTCGGCAGCTGAAGCCGAGCAATCGATCATCCCTCGGATGCTCCTGCCACTATCCTCGGTGAGGAAATCAGGAAGTGAAGCGCTTCACTGTCCGGTTCCCTACTGCGCATGCGCAATTTATGGGGCGCATCTTAACTGGTCCCTGCTCTCTCCTAGGAACAGTGTGTTTCCCAGAAGACAGCGGGGGGGGGGGGGGTAGCGTGACTCTCCCACGGGAGTCTATGCCCGGAAGTGGGTGCCAATAATGGTTTTAGACAGGTATCTGCTTCCCCCTCCCCCTGAAAGGTGCCAACATGTGACACCGGAGGGGGGGAGGGTTCCGAAAAGCAGAAGTTCAATTTTTGGGTGGAACTCCCCTTGAAAAGACAATTCAGAACACACGTTTCTGCTCTCAGACACACCCTAGTGGTTGAAGGTGATATTACCCGAAAATCACTAAACTTCCTTGAAAAAGTTTTCCTCACCAATGAAAGAAGAAGCCACACCTTTTGGGCAGAGCTTATTATAATTTGTATGATCTCATTGTCTGAGATAGTATTTAGAGACAAGAAAGATGTGATGAGAGGGGGACTGCGAGGGGGAGATGCATCAATCTGTTCGGCGGGTCACATGACATCCTGGCTGCCTATAAAAGCTCAGCAATTTCCCAAGCAAATTGCTGTTTTGTCTTCAGCTTCCTGTGTCTCAAGTTCCTGTTTCCTGCCTGATTTACTACTGTGACCCGGATTGCCTCTTGTCTCCCCAGATCTCTCCTGACCCTTGGCCTGCTTATTGGACTTCACTGCTGTCTGTGTTTGACCCCCTGCTTGTGACCTGGGCTTGCTGCCAGTCTCCTGCACCGGACCGTCTTGCTTGTGACTCGGATTACCTCCAGTCTCCAGTACTTGACCCTCTGCTTGCCTTTGGACTTCCCCCAGTTTGGGTGTTAGACCCTCGGTCTGCTCTGGACTTTCTGCACAACTACACCAGCTGAGTTCTGATCACTATCAGTTCCTGTACCCATTTTCTGTGACCTTCACGCAAGTCCTGCTCAGCCTACTGGTAGCTTGTGCCTCTTTGTGTCCCATCTCCAGGGGTGGAGTGCGCTTAGTCGCAAGAGTGAGCTGCTCTCTGCATCTCGGCCTTGGGGGGGAACCCTTTTCTGACACACATACAGCATTCATCCATCCATATTCTTACATTCATAAAGATTCCTGAACCCCTGATACTTGGAACTCACAAGAAGTAATTCCTCTTTAAGAGTATCCATCTTGAAAGCCACGTCAGCCATTTTCGGTGCCCCTGATGTCAGTTGTGACGAAACGGTCGTAGGGCATCACGCACACGTACTGCGCATGCACGATCTGTATTTGCTGGCTGACACACCATGGAGTTTCTTTTATCTTACATCCTTGCAAGGAGTACTCGCTTTTATTCTCTACTTATTGAGGACTTGTTTTTTGTATTCGTTTTAAATAAAATTCCTATTGGAATGCCTACACTATGGGAAGTTTTTCTTTTCTTCCCATTGGGCACCATTAACCCCGTATCACCGGAAGTTTATATGTCCTACCCCGGAAATGCTTTGTGGATTGCATCCTGATTCTCTCTGGGATTTACGGATCTGAATTCCTCGACTGCCTACAGGTGGAAGGACTCCACAGCCCCTTGGCGAGGAGCCTGTCTGACCCCCCTGAGAAGGGCGGTCACTGGCTAGTCGGTAAGCCTTCAATTTATACTTCACATATCCATCTCCTCATCACTTGATGTCTACGGACTGAAGTTCTCCTCTTCGGGAATATTCACTTATGGACTTTATGTTTCACTGTTGAACACTAATTTTTATACTTTTTTCACGTTTTTTCATTTTATCGGATTATAAGGTTGCATATTTTCACTTTTCCAGCGTTACACTTTTATTGTATATTTTAAAAACTCTGGTAACCGGCAATTCAGACCAGTAGCCATTTTGGAATGGTAATAATGATGTGTTGATTTTATTTTTTATTCATTTGTGTTCTCTGAAATATTGATTTATTGAATATTCTACAATTGATAATCATTCTCCGGAATCAATAATCGCCTTGTAGATTTTTCTCTGAAGATTCAATTTCCAGAATATTTTTCATTTTGCATCATTTCCATATTTTTAATGTATTTCACGTTGTTAACCCCTTACTTACCTGCAGTATAGTAACGGTCGGACGTGTGAAATACAGACGTTCCATTTGTCATTTCACAAGGTTATTAATTCTACAGGGAAGTTTATCATTGTTGTATCACATCAAAGGTACTACACGCCCATTTTGTGGGTGTGTCTACTGATATTCAAGGTTTTTATGCAACGCAATCAGTCTTTTCATTTCACGTAAACATTTGTTTTTGTCAACCAATAGATGTGACTATTTTGTATGATCACAGATCTCCGCGAATACGTTTCGTCTTATAGACTGTCGTCATATAGATTGTTTTTCCTCGTTAGAAATGACTCAATAATAAATACTGTGCGGGGAAACGGTCCCTAATATATATGTATATGTGTATATAATTCTCTGAGAAGACATTTCTGTACCTGGATGAGAGTGCTGCGAGGGCGAGGCACCGGGGTCTCCATTGGGGAATCTTCTGACTTTATCCGTACTGGAGGAAGCCTCTTCCGGGGAATAGGAACGGGGCGCAGGGCGGATTCTGAGGGAAGAAGATGTAAATGACGTGGCCATATATGATGTATACAACCAATGTGCAGTCATACAGCATGGAGACAACATGGAGGATTAGCCGACAATTACAGAGCCGAGGCATGACGGCTGAAGGCACATGCCAATCAATCAAGTGGACCTGTCAGCTTACAATGTGTGCCCCGCCCCCCTCTAGCATACAGCAGGTGATTGGCAGCCTCAGCTATGCAAGTTTTCCTACGAGTGTGTGTAGAGGGGGGGTATGTCAATTCACTCCACTCAGGTCTCAGATTACACTCAGCTCCTTACAACCCATACAGAGAATAATCTCTGACCAATCACATATATTACATGTTCCAGGTGGGGTCACATGACAGGCGGTATTACAATACATGTTCCAGGTGGTCACTTACTCTGGGCCTCCAGTTCCCGCAGTCTGGCACGCTCTCGTTCTTGCTCTCGCTCTCGTTCCTCTTCTTCTCTTTTTTGTTTCTCTTGAATCTTCAGTTCCTCTAAAAGTTTCTGGTAAACCCGATGGCATCGGAGCCCCTTAAAACCTACATGGAGAGAGAGGAGGACATATAGAAATCCCACCATCTTCCCAGAGATTAGTGCAGGGATCACCACCAGGGGCAGCACTGAGATCAGTACTGGGGTCAGCACCACTTCCCGACCAGGTGTGTCACCACTGGTCAGGGTTGGGGCCAGGGCCACTTCAGAACCAGGTGTCACGAAACAAGGGAGGTCAGCAGCACTTCAGGACCAGGTGTCACTGCTGGTACAAGTACATTACACCACTTCTGGATAGGGCGTCACTGCTGGTTCAGGATCGGGGCCAGCACCACTTTAAGACCAGGTGTCACTGCTGATTCAGGTACACGAGCGGTCAGCACCACTAGGTGTCACCATTGGTTGGGAAATGGGGTCTGCATTGCTTTAGGATCAGTTTGGGTCAAAACTGCTTTGGGATTGGGAGATAGTATTGATTTGGGATCCTTGGTCAGTATGAGGTCAGGGGCCACCATCATGTTGGTTCTGGAATGGGGGTCACCACATGTTCGAAATTGGAGTCAGTGCCACTTCAGGGTCATGGGTTGGTTTTAGATCCGGGGTCAATGTGAAGTCACAGTCACTATTGGCTTGGGGGTGGGGTCAGCAACACTTCAGGAACATGGGTCATTTTAGGATTCAACAATGGTGGTGGGGACGGAGTCAGTGATCCAATCAGCACTGGTGGAGGCAGTAGAGGTGGGGTCAGTGTTAGGATCAACACTTGTGGGGGCGGGGTCAGTTGTAGAATCAGCATTGGTGGGAGCACTGGGGGCGAAGTCAGTGTCTGCATTGGTGGAAGCACTGGGGGCGGGGACAGTGTTAGTATTGATGGGAGCGCTGGGGGCGGGGTCAGTGTTGGCACTGGGGGAAGCACTGGGGGCAGGGTCAGTGTCTACATTGGTGGATACACTGGGGGCAGGGGCAGTATTAGTATTGATAGGCACACTGGGGGCGGGGTCGGAGTTGGCATTGGTGGAAGCACTGGGGCGGGGTCAGTGTTAGTATTGGTGGAAGCACTTGGGGCGGGGTCAGGCTCATCATATATCCTCCCAATTGGATTCCAGCATTATCAGCACCAATGATGATGTCACCCGTCGGCCAGAACTCACACTTCTGGATCTTGGTGGCGGCCTTCTGGAGTCTCAGCTGTTGTTGGTTGAGCTCATCTTGGTGCCAATATTTGAAGAAGAGGCGGGAAGACCTGTGAGGGGGAAGGGTGAGCCAATCAACTGATATCAGCACTTCTGGGGTAAAACCTCATCCAGGAGCACTTACCCACCCAGGAGCACTTACCCGCACTGCCAGTCCCGGAGCGCCACCTTCTGTAGAATACTCACACAGCTGCGGGACAAAGAGTGACATTAGGGTCGGGGGTCACAGGGGGACACCAGGGTCAGGGGTCACAGCCCACACCGGGGTCAGGGAGGGTCACAGCCGCACACCGGGGTCAGGGAGGGTCACAGCCTCACACCGGGGTCAGGGAGGGTCACAGCCACACACCGGGGTAAGGGAGGGTCACAGCCGCACACCGAGGTCAGGAAGGTTCACAGCTGCACACCGAGGTCAGGAAGGTTCACAGCCCATACCGGGGTCATGGAGCGTCACAGCCCATACCGGGGTCATGGAGCGTCACAGCCCATACCGGGGTCAGGGAGGGTCACAGCCGCACACCGGGTCTGGGGGGTCACAGCCGCACACCGGGGTCAGGGAGGGTCACAGCCCACACGGGGGTCAGGGAGGCTCACACTTGCACACGGGGGTCAGGGAGGCTCACACTTGCACACGGGGGTCAGGGAGGGTCACAGCCGCACACCGGTGTCAGGGATGGTCACAGCCGCTCACCAGTGTCAGGGAGGGTCACAGCCGCACACCGGGGTCGGGGAGGGTCACAGCCGCACACCGGGGTCGGGGAGGGTCACAGCCGCACACAGGGGTCAGGGAGGGTCACAGCCACACACCGAGGTCAGGGAGGGTCACAGCCCATACCGGGGTCATGGAGCGTCACAGCCCATACCGGGGTCAGGGATGGTCACAGCTGCT
The DNA here is from genome assembly GCF_905171775.1 of Rana temporaria. NCBI lineage: Eukaryota > Metazoa > Chordata > Amphibia > Anura > Ranidae > Rana > Rana temporaria. The sequence goes on along the minus strand of NC_053489.1, from coordinate 690,347,435 downwards.
CACCGGTGTCAGGGAGGGTCACAGCCGCTCACCGGGGTCGGGGAGGGTCACAGCCACACACCGGGGTCAGGGAGGGTCACAGCCACACACCGGGGTCAGGGAGGGTCACAGCCGCACACCGGGGTCAGGGAGGTCACAGCCGCACACCGGGGTCAGGGAGGGTCACAGCCGCACACCGGGGTCAGTCAGGGGTCACAGCCGCTCATTGGACGCACTCACCTCTCTTTACTGACCGCCACCTTTGGGGTGAGAAGGAAGATTCCGTACCTGGAGAGGAAAGAATAGAATTAGGACAGGAGACCTTCCACCGTTCTCCTCATCCAATCACTGCACTGGAAATATGGTGGAGGTATGGATGACATCATGGGAGGCGGAGTCAGACTGATCTCCTTTTCTAGTCTGAAACTTTATGAACATTTTTGATCATTTGTATCAAATCTTATTCTACAAATAAACATTTCATAGTTTTCAGGAAAGTCGGACATTTACCTCTCCACAAATTCCTGGAATGTCGGTCTCCATGAGAAGCCGTCTCTCCGGATCCTCAGCGTCTCCATAAGACCGTTATACCGGAGCTGAAACATTACAAGGTGGATCCAGTACTAGTCTCATGTGTATGGAGGGCATGGGGGATCTAGTAGTAGCTGGTCTCATGTGTATGGAGGTCATGGTGGACCTAGTACTAGTCTCATGTGTATGGAGGGCATGGGGGATCTAGTAGTAGCTGGTCTCATGGGGGATCTAGTAGTAGCTGGTCTCATGGGGGATCTAGTAGTAGTTGGTCTCATGGTGGATCTAGTAGTAGTTGGTCTCATGGTGGATCTAGTAGTAGTTGGTCTCATGGTGGATCTAGTAGTCATTATGTCACCGGGGGGGGGGGGCGAATTACACCAGCATTATAGGTGGAAGACAGATGGAGGCCCCGCCCCCTGTTCAGGGACGAATGTTCCACTATGATGTAGAGGAGTCAGGTGTCCTCTCTGTACAAAATGTGACCTCACAGTCCTGGAAAGAAGGTCCTTCTCCTATAAGAAGACCGACGTGTTTTCCTAACACTCTGGGCTGAATCTACCAAACATCCCATCCCGGGGTCCTTCCACCCCAACAATACCGAGAGACGCAAGAGGAACCGATACCAACACGAGGAAGGGACCCGACACCTCCCCACCCCGACACGAGGAAGGGACCCGACACCAACACGAGGCAGGGACCCGATACCAACACGAGGCAGGGACCCGACACCAACACGAGGCAGGGACCCGACACCAACACGAGGCAGGGACCCGACACCTCCCCACCCCAACACAAGGCAGGGACCCGACACCAACACGAGGCAGAGACCCGACACCAACACGAGGCAGGGACCCGACACCTCCCCACCCCAACACAAGGCAGGGACCCGACACCAACAGGAGGAAGGGACCCGACACCAACACGAGGAAGGGACCCGACACCAACACGAGGAAGGGACCCGACACCAACACGAGGAAGGGACCCGACACCAACACGAGGAAGGGACACGACACCAACACGAGGCAGGGACACGACACCAACACGAGGCAGGGACCCGACACCAACACGAGGCAGGGACCCGACACCAACACGAGGCAGGGACCCGACACCAACACGAGGCAGGGACCCGACACCAACACGAGGCAGGGACCCGACACCAACACGAGGCAGGGACCCGACACCAACACGAGGCAGGGACCTGACACCAACACGAGGCAGGGACCCGACACCTCCCCACCCCAACACGAGGCAGGGACCCGACACCAACAGGAGGAAGGGACCCGACACCAACACGAGGAAGGGACCCGACACCAACACGAGGAAGGGACCCGACACCAACACGAGGAAGGGACCCGACACCTCCCCACCCCGACACGAGGAAGGGACCCGACACCAACACGAGGCAGGGACCAGACACCAACGCAAGGAAGGGACCCGACACCAACACGAGGAAGGGACCCGACACCTCCCCACCCCAACACGAGGAAGGGACCCGATACCAACACCAGGAAGGGACCCAATACCTACACCAGGAAGGGACCCGATACCAACACCAGGAAGGGACCCGATACTAACATGAGGAAGGGACCCAACACCAACACGAGGAAGGGACCCGATACCAACACGAGGAAGGGACCCAATACCAACACCAGAAAGGGACCCGATACCAACACGAGGAAGGGACCCAACACCAACACGAGGAAGGGACCCGATACCAACACGAGGAAGGGACCCAATACCAGCACCAGGAAGGGACCCAACACCTCCCGCCCCTGAATTTGTACCTCGGTGGGTATCCTGTCACCTACCGGCCTCCACAGGTCCTATACAACCCCCACACACCGGCACTTTCTGTGATCTGACATTCCATGATGTCACCTGCAGAGGTAATACATGGGGGGGGGGCAGGAACCCCCCCCCCATCAATTCAGTCTCCCTTCCCCCCACCCCAGCTCCTCCCTCGCTCACCTGTCTCAGCACCTCCTCGGGATGGAAGACTCCGGGCAGCTTCTCTTTGTTGGGTTTGATGCAGCGGATGAAGTGTGGAGAGGCGGAATACATCTTCTCCATCAGAATAGCCAGAGAGCGCTATGGAGACCAGAGAGTACAAAGTGAGACTCCGCCCACTGCGCCAATAGACCCCATCTACTGCACTGACACTCCAATTGTCCCAAGAGACCCCGCCCACAGCACTGACCTGCCCACGGCACCAAAAAAAACCCACCCACTGCACTGACCCATGAGACCCCGCCCACAGCACTGACCAGCCCACTGCGCCAAAAGACCCAACCCACTGCACTGACCCAAGAGACCCCGCCCACAGCACTGACCTGCCCACGGCACCAAAAAACCCCACCCACTGCACTGACCCAAGAGACCCCGCCCACAGCACTGACCAGCCCACTGCGCCAAAAGACCCAACCCACTACACTGACCCAAGAGACCCCGCCCACAGCACTGACCTGCCCAGGGCGCCAAAAAACCCCACCCACTGCACTGACCCAAGAGACCCCATCCACAGCACTGACCTGCCCACTGCACCAAAAAAAACACCTAATGCACTGACCCACCCACTGCACCAACAGACCCCACCTACTGCACTGCCACGCCCACTGTGCCAAGAGACCCTGCCTACTGCACTGACACACCCACTGTGCCTAGAGATTCTGCCTACTGCACCGACAGGCCCACTGTGCCAAGAGACCACGCCCACAGCACCTACTGCACTAACCCACCCACTGTGCCAAGACACCCCGCTTACTGCACTGACCCGTCCACTGCGCTAAGAGACCCTGCCTACTACACTGACCCTCCCACTGTGCCAAGAGACCCCACCCACTGCACCAAGAGACCCTATACACTGCACTAGCCCACCCACTGAGCCAAAAGACCTCACCCACTAAAATAGCCCGCCCACTGTGCCAAAAGACCCCACCCACTAAAGGGGGGAAGAAAGGGGGGGGAGGGGTGAAAATAGGGGGTGCAAGGGGGAGGAGGAAGACTACTGGAAGATCTCACAGAAATGCACTCACCCGGAATTGCGCTCCGACTGACATTTTGCGAGAGGATGAGGATTCCTGTAGGATCAGAGCCTGGAGAACAAACAACGTTATTGTGACGGGAGTCACTTTGGGCGAGGGGCCCATGGAACCCAGAACCCCTTGGAGAGGTTGGGAAACCCTTGTTTCAGCTCCCCATGCACCTCCCATGTGTAAGTCTATTAGGGGCCCAGGGGGCCCGAGAACCCCAGTCTGATCTAATTGGACTCACCGTGCAGCCACACTGGTTGTACATTGTACAGAATAGAACTGGGTGACATTTATAGGGAAAGGTGATCTGGGGAAAATCAGATTGCCTCTCGGGGGATCAGGAAGGAATTTTTTCCCGGCTGGAGATAATTGAATCTCATGCTCTGCTGTTTGTTTTTTTTGCCTTCCTCTGGATCAACTGTGTGTAGAATTGAGTATATGAGATTGTAGGATATATATTTTTTTATGGTTGAACTGGGTTCAACCCGTTTCTCTCCCTATCAGTCCTCAAAAGAGAGAGTATCATTGCGCGGTTGTACAGACTGGTTTACAATGCAATTGCAGCCACTCACACAGATCCTGTCGTTCAACGCATATAACGATCAGATCCAGGCAGGTATCCTCCTTGTTCCAGCATCCAGTGTAGGATTGCACAGTGGATGTCATCATTCTGACCTCACCCGACGCGTTGCGTCACTTGTCACGTGACTTTTTCAAGTGACGCAAAGCGCCGGATGGGGCCAGAGTGACGAAATCCACTGTGCAATCCTACACTGGATGCTGGAACGAGGAGGATATCTGCCTGGATCTGATCGTTGTATGCGTTAAACGACAGGATCTGTGTGAGTGGCTGCAATTGCATTGTAAACCAGTCTGTACAACTGCGCAATGATACTCTCTCTTTTGAGGACTGATAGGGAGAGGAACGGGTAGAGAACATATCTCAGAGTACTATAGGTACAGTGACAGGAGAGCGGGCTGCAATCAGGGATACCCACCTGGGAGTAGATCTGTGACCCCTTTATACTACCTGTAGCACTGAGCTGTGTAATTACTGGGAGAACGTAATCCACGCCTGTGTTGTCTGAAACCGTTGTACCACTAAGAGGATCTTTTCGTTTGTTATACCGAGGATCGGCGCGGAACATTATTATCTATATTTTTAGACTCGCTCCTCTCCACATCATTTTATTTAAGTTTATATGTTATTAAGAGGTTGATTTTAGCGCATCATTTAACTCATTTATCATTCACATCGTAGGTGTCAGGACACTTTTTAATATGATTGCGGCTTTTTTCATCTGTTAATAATCTATATTTATATATCTTTATTGGAATTCACCATCTGAATATTCATTTCAGCTCTTTAGTAAATCACATATCACTATATGATGAGTGTGGGACGTTCCGTCACATTGGTGGCAGCGGTGGGATCGTGCTTCCTGGGACATCCAAACCTCCACCGGGATCCAAGATCGGATAGCAGACTTCGGTCACACCAGCGGGGATATGGATCTGGAATCAGAGTTCCCGGGCCCCTGTGGATCGTCCTTTCAGTATACTCCAGGACTGTGTCTGCGGATGAATACCTGGAGATCAGGCAGCAGGTTCGGGGAGGACTCTGGATTGGATCCCTCCAGGTCTGTGTCTGCGGATGAATACCTGGAGATCAGGCAGCAGGTTTGGGAAGGACTCTGGATTGGATCCCTCCAGGTCTGTGTCTGCGGATGAATACCTGGAGATCAGGCAGCAGGTTTGGGAAGGACTCTGGATTGGATCCCTCCAGGACTGTGTCTGCGGATGAATACCTGGAGGTCAGGCAGCAGGTTCGGGGAGGACTCTGGATTAGATCCCTCCAGGTCTGTGTCTGCGGATGAATACCTGGAGATCAGGCAGCAGGTTCGGGGAGGACTCTGGATTGGATCCCTCCAGGTCTGTGTCTGCGGATGAATACCTGGAGATCAGGCAGCAGGTTCGGGGAGGACTCTGGATTGGATCCCTCCAGGTCTGTGTCTGCGGATGAATACCTGGAGATCAGGCAGCAGGTTTGGGAAGGACTCTGGATTGGATCCCTCCAGGTCTGTGTCTGCGGATGAATACCTGGAGATCAGGCAGCAGGTTTGGGAAGGACTCTGGATTGGATCCCTCCAGGTCTGTGTCTGCGGATGAATACCTGGAGGTCAGGCAGCAGGTTCGGGGAGGACTTTGGATTGGATCCCTCCAGGTCTGTGTCTGCGGATGAATACCTGGAGATCAGGCAGCAGGTTTGGGAAGGACTCTGGATTGGATCCCTCCAGGTCTGTGTCTGCGGATGAATACCTGGAGGTCAGGCAGCAGGTTTGGGAAGGACTCTGGATTGGATCCCTCCAGGTCTGTGTCTGCGGATGAATACCTGGAGATCAGGCAGCAGGTTTGGGAAGGACTCTGGATTGGAGCCCTCCAGGTCGCTGGTATGCAACAGGGCAAGTGCTTTCCAACCCCAGAGCAGCGGGAAAGTGACCAGTGGGCATTGCGGATGGCATTCCTGGGAGAGCGGCCCCAGGAGCAATGGGTGACTGAGTTTGACAGGCTGGTCCAGCAGGAGATAGAGCCGGGCAATCGGTATCGGGCTCTGCAATGGCACGCGGAGGAGGAATATTTAGGGGAGACAACAGAATGCTCTCTGGAGGGATATGACTTTGGTGGCCCTGGATTGCTGTGGGAGATCCTTACAGATGGTTTTGTGTTTGGTGATGAAGGGGAACCCACCCCTGAGGACCTGCGAGAATACAGAGAGGCTATGCTCGGTCTTGTAGGGGTCTCAGAGCTTAAACCTGATCTGGACTATTTGCTAAGGAAGGAACAGCATCTGGAAAGGGCATGAAGGGAACTGCTGGAACACGTTCAGCAGAATGCCAGAGAATCGGCAGAGGAAACTCCGGAGATTGCCATCTCCAAAGCTGAAGTGCTGACCAGGGCTGTGGAGTCGGAGTCGGAAGTCGAGGAGTCGGAGTCGGGGGAAATTTTGGGTACCTGGAGTCGGAGTCGGCAAACAATGCACCGACTCCGACTCCGACTCCTACTAAATTTAGATTGGAATTAAAAAAAAAAATTCCAACAGGAGTTTTATAAAGCACTAAAAGAAGTTGAAAAGGCGGATCGCTCATCAAAACTTACTGTTGAAGAAGCCATCCTTGTTTATCCAGAGATCGTTAGTGATGTGGCCAGAATAGTTACTGCAATGCCACCCACCCAAGTCAGTGTCGAAAGATTATTTTCAGCCCTAAAAATAATAAAGTCTGACTTAAGAGCCTCTATGAAAGAGGATCTGGCAGAGGCAATTCTCTTCCTTAGAACTCTACATTGAATTGATTTGCATTTGCTAAGCCTAGAACTACATTTCAAGATTAATATAAACCATTTCTAGGTTTTACAGATTTTGTTTTTGGTTCATTATAGATAAGCTTTGTTTTTGTTCTAAAACAACCAAATAATGTGCTTTGTATTTTTGAACTGGTAAAGATCCTGTTCCTGATGTTTATGCCTGCTGCTACTATCCAGCCACTTGATTGATTAATATTTTTTTTTTATAAAACTTTGTTTTCATTGTGTTTGTCTTTTGCTTAAACTGTGCAATACAGTAGACTGTTGGCTTCCCAGCCAGTAGTCCTGTGGTAGGCAGGGCCATCTTTTCCATTGGGCACGCTGGGCAGTTGCCCGGGGGCCCCGCTTGCCTGGGGGGCCCCACCGGCTGCCCAGCAACCCCAGTAAAAAATTATGGAGAGTGACGGGTTAGAACTGCCCATGCCCAGTTCGCGGAAATCACAGAGAAGATCCGGTCCTCCACGAGTGCGGGGGGTTGCTGATGTAAGGGGGGAGTGAATGCAAAAATGTAAGGGGGCACTGATATAAAGGTTCCCCCTCCTATATTAGTGACCCCCCTTACCTTAGTGTATTTAATCTAAGGAAGGTGGTCTCTGGTCACCAGAGTACCCCCCACATCAGAGCCTGCAGGATTCCCCCTTACAATGCAAGGGGGAACTCTGATGTAAGTGGGAAAGAGAAAGCAGTGGACTCTGATATAAGGTGGTCTTTGGTCACCAGAGCCCCCCTCCACATCAGAGTTCCCTCCTTAGATCATGATCTGCAGCGTTCCCCTTTACATAAGAGTTCCCTTTCACTGTAAGGGGGAATCCTGCAGACTCTGATGTAAGAGGAAACTCTGTGCTGGCTGGGTTATAGTAACCTGACCTTCATGTCAATGAAGACATTTTTATTTTTACTTTTGTTTAACTTAAACACATTTCTAATAGCACTAGCTATATGTTTATAGTTTAAATACTGACATTTGCATTGTTGGGCACTGAAAACTGTAATTTAGGTACTTTTTTTTGCAGTGGCAGTAAAAAATGTGGTTCTGCCAGTAAATGTTATGATTTTTGTCAGTAATTCTCGTGCGTGATTGTGTAGACAGGGCCCCAGTGGACTGTATTGCCCGGGGGCCTATAATGCTCTTAAGATGACACTGGTGGTAGGTTGCGTTTCTTTCCCTCAAGGAATGTATAAAATACATTCGCATATTAATACAGAGGAGTCGGAGTCGAGGAGTCGGAGTCGGAAGTACATAAAACTGAGGAGTCGGAGTCGGAACATTTATCTACCGACTCCACAGCCCTGCTAACCTCTGCCCAACACCGACAGCAGCTTCTGGGTTCTACAGACAGGAGATGGTGAACCTCTATCCCCAGACACCAGTTCCAGAGACTGGGGATTTAATAGACGTTTCTGCTGAGGAAGGACAATCTGGTGAGCCTCCAGCAGAAGAGCTGGTATCAGGGCCACACATCACTGATCTCTGCCCATCACCAACAGCGGCTTCAGCCTCCCCGAGTGAAGAGGCATTTGTCCTTTCTCCCACAACACTGACAGAGACATGGGATTTTCTGCCAGCAGCATCTGTGGAGTCACCAGAAACTTCACCAACTGAAGCGCTGACAACCGGGCAGAGGCTCCAAGACCTCTGCCCTACACATGCGGCAGTTCCAGAGGTCCAGGGTGAGAAGGAGGTGGTTACTTCCCAGCAGCAGACTAAGATACAGGGGGAGAAGGGAGAGGAGGTGTTTGTCCCCCCCCCCCCCCCCCAACAGTTGGCCAGGGTGGAGGAAACGATCCTTCCTCCCCAGAAAAGATCAGTGCACCCGGGAGACAGTACCAGAGACATGCCATCCCAGCAACCAGATGATGGTAAGGGGGATGGAGCATCCGGCTCCGCTTCCCAGCGGCAAACGGCACCCCAGAATGATGCCACCAACCCAGCAGAAGAGCTGGGCAGCAGAGTGCTGCTGGCCTCTGCCCTCAACTAACAAAAGATGCAGTCTCCATCCGTATACCCCAGGGATGGGGGGCAGTCTACCCCGCCCAACATGCAAACGGGGAGTGTGGGGGACATTTCTTTACAGTTATCACTATACAGGATCTATAGATTATTATACAGGATCTATAAATCATTATACAGGATCTATAGATTATAATTATACAGGATCTATAGATTATAATTATTATACAGGATCTATAAATCATTATTATTATACAGGATCTATAAATCATTATCACTATACAGGATCTATAAATCATTATTATACAGGATCTATAAATCATTATTATACAGGATCTACAGGTCACCATAATGGAGGAGGATCCTTCCTGTCACACTTACTTTTCCTTTCTGTGGCATCAGAGTTCCTGTCCTGGAGATACTCGCTATAAACAGAGAAAATGGGAGAAGATCACACACCAAGCACCCTTCAACCTGCTACAACCTCAGACACCCGAGCAACTGTGACACCGACAGATTGTTCCCCATAATGTGCCCTCCTGCCCCCCATATTGTGCCCTCCTGCCCCCCCGTATATTGTGCCCCATAACGTGCCCTCCTGCCCTCCATAATGTGCCCTCCTGCCCCCCCATATTGTGCCCTCCTGCCCCCCCCGTATATTGTGCCCCATAATGTGCCCTCCTGCCCCCCTCATGTATTGTGCCCCATAACGTGCCCTCCTGCTCTCCATATTGTGCCCTCCTGCCCCCCCCGTATATTGTGCCCCATAACATGCCCTCCTGCCCCCCTCATGTATTGTGCCCCATAACCTGCCCTCCTGCTCTCCATATTGTGCCCTCCTGCCTCCCTGTGTATTGTGCCCCATAACATGCCCTCCTGCTCTCCATATTGTGCCCTCCTGCCCCCCTCATGTATTGTGCCCCATAACGTGCCCTCCTGCTCTCCATATTGTGCCCTCCTGCCTCCATGTGTATTGTGCCCCATAATGTGCCCTCCTGCCCCCCGTATATAGTGTCCCATAACGTGCCCTCCTGCCCCCTGTGTATTGTGCCCTCCTGCCCCCCTCATGTATTGTGCCCCATAACGTGCCCTCCTGCTCTCCATATTGTGCCCTCCTGCCCCCCCCGTATATAGTGTGCCCTCCTGCCCCCCCCCGTATATAGTGTCCCATAACGTGCCCTTCTGCCCCCTGTGTATTGTGCCCCATAACGTGCCCTCCATATTGTGCCCTCCTGCCCCCTGTGTATTGTGCCCCACAACGTGCCCTCCTGCTCTCCATATTTTGCCCTCCTGCCCCCCCATCCTAGCTTAAACTATAACTAAAGTAAAACCTTTTTTTTTTGGTGTTGGATGGAGGGGGGAGGCATGAGACCCCCTGTCAGGTTTTTATTACTGCCTGTGCCCCCCCATGGGGGAGATTCCCCCTCTCTATTTCTCCCGATTACCATTGTCATTGAGAGTAAAGGAAAACACAGAATTTTGGGCTGTCCCCTGAAAAGTAATAGAGTGCCTCGGATATTATGGGATGTGTAAGGTTGTTTGCTGTGAGGAAAGAGGGAGGGGGGATTCCTCCAGCAGCCCCCCTGCTGATGAGACGGTTTACTGATGAGAAGTTTAAACACACCTGACCTGTGTGTCTATTGTCATTGGACAGTTTAACCCGCCCTGTTCTCCAAGGGTGGGGGGGGGGGGGGTGTCTCGGAGTTATTTATCGGTGTAACATGTGCTGGAATAAGGAGAGTCTGGTGGTTTCTACCCCACACCAGTGCTTTAAGTGGGCCGGAACGCGGCGGTACTCAGTACCGCCACTTCTAAAAATGGCCCTGGAGAGTACCAGCACCTCTCCCTGCGCCCAGTACGTGGGTTTCCGGTACCGGAACGCAGCGTAGAGCTAGCTACAGCATTGTAGTGGCTGGCCGGCGCTGGGCGAATTACATCGCGCACCGTCTCTCTCCTCCATAATGTCATTGGCTGGGCCGGCCATCAGCTAGTGGAGGGGGGCGGGCCGTGTGCAGAGTACGGCTTGAGCCATACGTGCAGGCGCAGGCAGGGAGTTGACCTCACGTTAGGTGACGTCAACTCCTTTCCGCGCGCCTGTGAGGAGCGATCAGTGCGGCGTGGTGAATGTGAGCGGGTGACTGGCCCTCCTAGGAGTCAGGACGGTGCAGCAAAGTGAAAAACACCGGACTTTGCTTTGGATCTGAAGTACGGAGTACTGGTGAGTGTTTTGTTGCTACCTATGGCTGCTCACAGACTGATATGTATATATATATATATATATACACTTCTCCTATCAATTTATCATGGCTCCTTTCAGACAGCCATGCAGACTTGCCCTGTTATTTTCCTTTTATGTTTATTTTAAATCGTCTTGAAAAGTAGGAAAATGTTCATTGTATGATTATTGTGGCAAGCTTGCACATGGACTGCTCAGAGTGACTGATGAATAACATCCATTATTCTGTCTATTTTCTGTGGTGTCTGTCCCTTGTCATGCTTTGTGCCCATTTTATCTTCTCTTTTTTTAGTTTCTGACGTCATCAGCTGGTTTATGTCATTTTAGCAGCAAAATCAAATGTTAGGTTTCGTCTAAGAGAGGGTTTGTAAAATATATATATTTTCATGTTCAGTATTGGGGGGGGGGGGAGCACCGGTGCCTAATAGAGTACCGGCACCTCTTTTGGCCCACTTAAAGCACTGCCCCACACTGAAGTACGTCTGGTCACTGGGGGGGGGGGGGGCAGGGGGTCTTGGGGGGGGGGGGGGGGCAGGGGGTCTTGGACGGGGCTGGTTCTGGACAGAGGAAGCATTGGTGGCGGCGGTCCTGTTGAGGTGGAGGGTTCGTCACAGAGAGATTATATGTGTGGGCGGGATTAGCTGCAAGACCCGCCAGCCTCCCCCGCCAGCCTCCCTCGCCAGCCTCCCTCGCCAGCCTCCCTCGCCAGCCTCCCTCGCCAGCCTCCCTCGCCAGCCTCCCTTGGCTTTTCATAAGGCTGCCTACTTGCAGCGAATCGCCTCCGGGGTCCAATCACTCCTTTGATGGAACTATGCAGATGGGCATCTGGGATATCTATGGATTCCACATGTTTCCCGTGTTTAGGAGGCGGAATTACAGAACTCGTGTGAAAGGAATCTGTTGAGGGATTTCAGAATATGAAGAAGACCCGGGGGATGGGCTCCGGTACTGACCACAGAATGGAGTCTCCTCCCATGAGCCCGTCTAGTGGAGGAGGACTTCCCGCGAGGAGGATCAGCACATTCTGCACATTTTTGGGTTGATTTGAGAGAAGGACGCGGCGAGGTGTAGAGATTAGAACTGGATTCTGTACCCCTTTGAAGGGAAATGTGTGACCCAGAGAATGACAGACGCCCCCCCGGAAGAGGGAAGAGGGGAAGACTTGGTGGGCCAAGCCTTGTACTCAATGGAGGAAGTCAGGGAGAGGGTTAAGGTGCTCTGCGATTTGAGGCTCCTGAGGGCGGGGGGTCCCCTCTGTGACGTCTTTGATGAATTGGTCAAGTGGCTCCCCAAAAAGACGTCTTCCCCAGACGGCACACGTGTGACACGTCTTATACAGCCATAGGACTCTACGCATTGTGCCAGATTAGAGGTTATTCCCTCATGACATCTTCTCAGGCATCCCAACCAGAGAGCAGAAGCCAGGAGCTGAAGTTGTTCATGTAAAGTATGGTCCTGGAAGACGCGGCCCTGGAAGACACGGCCCTGGAAGACGCACCCCTGGAAGACACGCCCCCTGGAAGACACGCCCCCTGGAATACACGGTCCCGGAAGACGCGGTCCCGGAAGACGCGGTCCTGGAAGACGCGGCCCTGGAAGACGCGGCCCTGGAAGACGCGGCCCCTGGAAGACACACCCCCTGGAAGACACACCCCCTGGAAGACACGGTCCTGGAAGACGCGGCCCTGGAAGACGCGGCCCTGGAAGACGCCGCCCTGGAAGACGCCGCCCTGGAAGACACGCCCCCTGGAAGACGCGCCCCTGGAATACACGGCCCTGGAAGACGCACCCCTGGAAGACACGCCCCCTGGAAGACACGCCCCCTGGAATACACGGTCCTGGAAGACGCGGTCCTGGAAGACGCGGCCCTGGAAGACACACCCCCTGGAAGACACGGCCCTGGAAGACACGGTCCTGGAAGACGCGGCCCTGGAAGACGCGGCCCTGGAAGACGCCGCCCTGGAAGACGCCGCCCTGGAAGACGCCGCCCTGGAAGACGCCGCCCTGGAAGACGCGCCCCCTGGAAGACACGGTCGCGCCCCCGAAGAAGAAATAGTAGGGGTGTAGGGGGCTGCATTCCCATTAGCTGTTCAACCTTGAATTAGATCTACCTGTGGACAGCGTAGGAGGGGGAGGGGAGATGGAGGACCTACCTGCAAAGAGAAGGCCAAGTAGGTCAGTGACGCTGTAGATGAAGAGGTTCTGGATGTTGGTGGGGACGGTGTCTCTGTTCTTCTCCAAAAACCCGACCGCCGTGTACTGGACCTGGAAGGGACATCAGAGACTTTGAGGACATAGAGCCCTTCTACTCACCTTAACACCACAGGACCCTCACTTACCTCCCAGCCTAGGGGACCTCACTTACCTCCCAGCATAGGGGACCTCACTTACCTCCCAGCCTAGGAGACCCTCACTTACCTCCCAGCCTAGGAGACCCTCACTTACTTTCCCAGCATAGGGGACCTCACTTACCTTCCCAGCATAGAGGACCTCACTTACCTCCCAGCCTAGGAGACCTCACTTACCTCCCAGCATAGGGGACCTCACTTACCTCCCAGCCTAGGAGACCCTCACTTACCTCCCAGCCTAGGAGACCCTCACTTACTTTCCCAGCATAGGGGACCTCACTTACCTTCCCAGCATAGGGGACCTCACTTACCTCCCAGCCTAGGAGACCTCACTTACCTCCCAGCATAGGGGACCTCACTTACCTCCCAGCCTAGGAGACCCTCACTTACCTCCCAGCCTAGGAGACCCTCACTTACTTTCCCAGCATAGGGGACCTCACTTACCTTCCCAGCATAGGGGACCTCACTTACCTCCCAGCCTAGGAGACCTCACTTACCTCCCAGCCTAGGAGACCTCACTTACCTCCCAGCATAGGGGACCCTCACTTACCTCCCAGCATAGGGAACCTCACTTACCTCCCAGCATAGGGAACCTCACTTACCTCCCAGCATAGGGGACCTCACTTACCTCCCAGCATAGGGGACCTCACTTACCTTCCCAGCATAGTGGTGGATGATGAATCCGGGGTCCCTTCCTCGCGCTCGTTCGAAGTGCGGATTTGCTTTACATCCAACGCACAACTTCTCCAGGAACATGTCGTCTGTGGCCTGCGGGGTGGAAGGTGAGAACACTCAGTAGGGGGATCAAGGGGGGCTAATGACACCAGAAAAATAAGTTCCGGGTTCACCAGTCACAGGGGGGATGGGGGAATGGAAGTTCCGGGGGTCACCAGTCACAGGGGGGATGGGGGAATGGAAATTCCGGGGTCACCAGTCACAGGGGGGATGGGGGAATGGAAGTTCCGGGGTCACCAGTCACAGGGGGGTGGGGGAACTTGCTATTTCCATAGGAAGAGCTGAAGCGGCTGTCAGACTGAAGGTAGGTGGACCCAGTAAATGACACTCACCCGCGGGAAGGACGTCTGCTCATCTAGAATGGAGAGAATGCCGGCTGGCCGGGCCAGAAAGAGATCCTTGTATGGAGAGAGAAGAGCGCCATTAATTCTGCATACAGTCATATAGGGAAGTAACCCTTTCACCATCCTACAGAGGACCGCCCACCACCCCAACCATCCAAAGAAAGAGCTCCGACAACAGAGGACCGCCCACCACCCCAACCATCCATCCATAGAAAGAGCACCGACTCTGACAACAGAGGACCGCCCACCACCCCAACCATCCATAGAAAGAGCACCGACAACAGAGGACCGCCCACCACCCCAACCATCCATCCATACAAAGAGCACTGCCCACCACCCCAATCATCCATCCATAGAAAGAGCACGACTCCGACAACAGAGGACCGCCCACCACCCCAACCATCCATAGAAAGAGCACCGACTCTGACAACAGAGGACCGCCCACCACCCCAACCATCCATAGAAAGAGCACCGACTCCGACAACAGAGGACCGCCCACCACTCCAACCATCCATCCATAGAAAGAGCACCGACTCCAACAACAGAGGACCGCCCACCACCCCAACCATCCATAGAAAGAGCATCAACTCCGACAACAGAGGACCGCCCACCACCCCAACCATCCATAGAAAGAGCACCGACTCCGACAACAGAGGACCGCCCACCACCCCAACCATCCATCCATAGAAAGAGCACCGACTCCGACAACAGAGGACCGCCCACCACCCCAACCATCCATCCATAGAAAGAGCACTGACTCCGACAACAGAGGACCGCCCATCACCCCAACCATCCATCCATAGAAAGAGCACCGACTCCGACAACAGAGGACCGCCCACCACCCCAACCATCCATAGAAAGAGCATCGACTCCGACAACAGAGGACCACCCACCACCCCAACCATCCATCCATAGAAAGAGCACCGACAACAGAGGACCGCCCACCACCCCAACCATACATCCATAGAAAGAGCACCGACTCCGACAACAGAGGACCGCCCACCACCCCAACCATAGAAAGAGCACCGACTCCAACAACAGAGGACCGCCCACCACTCCAACCATCCATCCATAGAAAGAGCACCGACTCCGACAACAGAGGACCGCCCACCACCCCAACCATCCATAGAAAGAGCACTGACTCCGACAACAGAGGACCGCCCACCACCCCAACCATCCATCCATAGAAAGGGCACCGACTCCGACAACAGAGGACCGCCCACCACCCCAACCATCCATCCATAGAAAGAGCACCGACTCCGACAACAGAGGACCGCCCACCACCCCAACCATAGAAAGAGCACCGACTCCAACAACAGAGGACCGCCCACCACTCCAACCATCCATCCATAGAAAGAGCACCGACTCCGACAACAGAGGACCGCCCACCACCCCAACCATCCATCCATAGAAAGGGCACCGACTCCGACAACAGAGGACCGCCCACCACCCCAACCATCCATCCATAGAAAGGGCACCGACTCCGACAACAGAGGACCGCCCACCACCCCAACCATCCATCCATAGAAAGAGCACCGACTCCGACAACAGAGGACCGCCCACCACCCCAACCATCCATAGAAAGAGCACAGACTCCGACAACAGAGGACCGCCCACCACCCTAACCAACCATCCATAGAAAGAGCATCGACTCCAACAACAGAGAACCGCCCACCACCCTAACCAACCATCCATAGAAAGAGCACCGACTCCGACAACAGAGGACCGCCCACCACCCCAACCATCCATTCATAGAAAGAGCATCGACTCCGACAACAGAGAACCGCCCACCACCTCAACCTTCCGTCCATAGAAAGAGCACCGACTCCAACAACAGAGGACCGCCCACCTCCCCAACCATCCATCCGTAGAAAGAGCACAGACAACAGAAGACAGCCCACCACCCCAACCATCCAGAAGAACCCTACAGAGAGAGCGCCAACTGTGTCTACTGCCATGACCAATTTATACTGACACGGGATGCTACAAGGTGGGCATTTGGAAGCTTCGTCTTAGAGGGAAAACAGAAGGGCGACTGAGATTAAAGCAGAGCGTGAGAAGAGTATTAAAGACGGGTCATGTGACCTCTTCCTGGGGGAAGACAATCCATGGCACTACATACCAAGATCGGCTGGCACTACGTACCAAGATCGGCTGGCACTACATACCAAGATCGGCTGGCACTACGTACCAAGATCGGCTGGTTGTTAACAAAGGTGACGGCATCTTGCTGGATCCCTTCCTGCAGATAATGCTGCTGCTCCATCAGGAAGATGTGCTGAGATACAAACCAGCCCGTTATAATCTGCGCTATACACCCCCCTCCCCCAATTGTAGGATCACGTACCCACATATTATTATACACCCCCCTCCCCCCCAATTGTAGGATCGCGGCATACCCACATATCATTATACCCCCCCCCCCCCAATTGTAGGATCGCGTACCCACATATCATTATACACCCCCCCCCCAATTGTAGGATCGCGTACCCACATATTATTATACACCCCCCTCCCCCCCCAATTGTAGGATCGCGGCGTACCCACATATCATTATACACCCCCATCCCCCAATTGTAGGATCACGTACCCACATATCATTATACACCCCCCCCCCCAATTGTAGGATCGCGTACCCACATATTATTATACACCCCCCTCCCCCCCAATTGTAGGATCGCGGCGCACCCACATATCATTATACACCCCTCTCCCCCAATTGTAGGATCACGTACCCACATATCATTCATTATACACTCACATGGTTGAAGAAGTTCTGCAGCTGCTCATTGGCCAGGTTTATACACAATTGCTCAAAGCGATTCACAGCAAAGTTCTCAAAGCCAAAAATATCCAAAATACCTGAAAGACCAAAAGAGAAAAAGGAAGACTCTTCATGTGACCAATCAGAGGAGGAATTCCCACCAGTAATATTACATTATATACTTCATATACACATACACACACACAGTAATATTACATTATATATACACACACAGTAAAACCTCGGATTGCGAGCAGAATTCGTTCCAGAAACATGCTTGTAATCTGTAACGGACCTATGCATGCTGCCGGGACATCGATAATCTTCATGCAGGGAGGACTACAAGGAACTGCATGGCTTGTCACAAGTGGATGTACCACATTGTATTCTGAGCTCAAAGGGTTAATTGGACAATGGTCTCTTTCACTGCTGAATGCTAATGTACTCTTCGCATTGCTAATGAACTCTCTCTTGTGGAGGTAACAGCCTCCTGTGAGGTGTATGCTGATGGGGATTATGTGTGAGTGATAATTGTTTTAAAGGTTAATTGAATTCTATTGTCTGATCAAGTTAAGTTTAGGAGCCAAAACGGCTAGCGACTGATTGGCTCAAGGGAATGTCATTATTTCAAAGTATGTGTATTAAAGCCCCCCTGGGTGGGGGGGGGAGTGTCATTTGTTTCTGTACAGTTTGTAACCAGATATAAGGAAGAAAAATGTGGCATTAAAAGTCAGTCCTGCTTGACTCTGCAAACGTAGCCCGTCTCGTTTCTTGGAAGGGCGTTCGATGGGATATACCGGCGGTACCTGCATATCGCAGCTTGCCAGGGAAAGGACGTCTCCAACGGCCGATACCCCTCACACCAGTGGGTAGCCGTTACACTGGTTGGCAGCGGTGGGATGGTCCTTTTATCCAAAGAGCAAGTGCTGAATGGAGTCGCAGTACGCCAGGCTGAAAAGATCCACACTGAAAGATCTACTGGAGATTCGTGGTAGGAGCGCCAGCAACAGACCACGGAGGGAGCTGATAGCTGAACTGCTGGAGCTGGACGAAATGGATGGATCCATGGAAGGAACGGAGCCCCTTGCACCGGTCAGCAAAGAAGATGTAATTACTGGGATTGTACAGCGGAGATTATCCTTGTATCCAGAAACGTCCGTGGAACTAATCAACCAGCTGTTCCGGGAAGCAAGGGAAGAGATACAAACGAAGAGGGGACAAGAACTGGAACTGGTAAGAGCGAGACAGCCCATTACACCTGCAGTTCCTACCCCCCCACCTGCTGCTACAGGAAAGAAAATACCGTTCACTGCATTTAAAGCTTTTGTAGAAAGTGAGGAGGAAATCGATGGATATTTGGCGGACTTTGAGAGGCAGTGCTCACTACACCAGGTACCACCAGACCAATGGGTCACTATTTTGTCGGGGAAATTGTCGGGCAAAGCCAATGAAGCCTTTCGGGCTCTTGCTCCAGAGGATATTTTACAATACCAGCAAGTTAAAAAGGCGCTGCTAACCCGATATGCCGTAACGCCAGAAGCCTACCGCCGGCGCTTCCGGGAGTCCAAGAAGATGGCTGTGGACTCCCACATGGAATGGGCCAACCAGTTACAAAGGGTGGCATCCCTTTGGGTCCAAGGGTGCAAGGCCAACACCGGGGAGGAAGTATTGCAGCTGTTCCTAATGGAACATTTCTTCCAAAACCTGGCCGCAGACATACAAGACTGGGTACGAGATCGCCGTCCCGCTAACTTAAACGAGGCGGCTCGGCTAGCAGATGAGTACGCGGAGACAAGGAAAGTAAGCCAGGGTACTACACGGCTGGCTCATAAGGTAGAACCCCGTACTCCAACCGTCACCCCACGCCCAGAGTTTCGGGCTCCAGTCCCACCACGTCCTCAGGGGCCTAGCAACTACCCCTGGGATTCGCCTAGGGTGACGTGCCATCACTGCAGCGACACTGGACATATTGCTCGTTATTGCCCTTTGAGAGCTACAAATAACAATTGGAGACGCACAACACCCAACACAGAGGTCACTCCATCACGTCCCTCTGCGGCCCACTGCCTGGAGACCGAGGGGGGCCCTGAGGAATGTCTGGGAATTTGGTATGAGGCAGACCCAATACAAGCGGCCTCTCCGGATAACCGTCAGCATCACCGTCAGGAGGTACGGGTGAATGGACAAGTAGCACAAGGCTTAAGAGATTCCGGGACTACTATCACTCTGATTCAAAAACATCTGGTAAAGCCAGAGAACGTGTCCACTCGCACAGTTGCAGTCCGGGTCGCAGGGGGTGCTGTATTTCGCGTACCCACCGCCCGGGTGCACTTAGACTGGGGAGCCGGGTCAGGAAAGACCACAGTTGGTATCATGGACAACCTACCTGCCGAGGTGGTGCTGGGCAACGACATTGGCCCTCTGACTTCGGCTTATTTACCTACACCTGCTGCTGCTTGTCCCGTGACCACCCGCGTTGCTGGAATCAACCCACTTGCTGCTGAGAACCGGGTAAGACTACCTTCCCCGACATGTACTGTAGATCCGGCACAATATCACAGTCTAAAATGGGAATGTGACAAGTTGGCCAGTGAGAAATCAGAGATGCAACGACACTATGTCATGTATTATGAGATGTCCTGTGGCTTGAACATTGAAATACACAAACAGACGGAAATTGTCAAAAGATTAAATGGGATTTGCATCCAGGTGGTGCCGTATCTGTCCCATGAGCATCAGCAACAGGTTTTGGGGGCCATTGAGGGAGCAAAGCAAGTGACTGTTCCAGAATTGAATTCTATTATTCACCGTCACCATCAGCTACCGACCTGGTAAGCCAATAGGAAGGCCGACGGACTGTCCAGGCAAACTGAACTTTTACCTTAACAGCAGACCGGACATCCCCAAGTTGATCCGAAAAGGATCAATCCGGGTCTGCCGGAGTGTTCCACAAAAGGGGAGTAGTGTAACGGACCTATGCATGCTGCCGGGACATCGATAATCTTCATGCAGGGAGGACTACAAGGAACTGCATGGCTTGTCACAATTGGATGTACCACATTGTATTCTGAGCTCAAAGGGTTAATTGGACAAGGGTCTCTTTCACTGCTGAATGCTAATGTTCCCTTTGCATAGCTAATGAACTCTCTCTTGTGTAGGTAACAGCCCCCTGTGAGGTGTATGCTGATGGGGATTATGTGTGAGTGATAATTGTTTTAAAGGTTAATTGAATTCTATTGTCTGATCAAGTTAAGTTTAGGAGCCAAAACGGCTAGCGACTGATTGGCTCAAGGGAGTGTCATTATTTCAAAGTGTGTGTATTGAAGTCCCCCCTGGGGGGGGGGAGTGTCATTTGTTTCTGTACAGTTTGTAACCAGATATAAGGAAGAAAAATGTGGCATTAAAAGTCAGTCCTGCTTGACTCTGCAAACGTAGCCCGTCTTGTTTCTTGGAAGGGCAATCGATGGGATATACCGGCGGTACCTGCATATCGCAGCTTGCCAGGGAAAAGGACGTCTCCAGCGGCTGAGACCCTCTCACTACATGGGTAGCCGTTACATAATCCAAAGCAAATTTCCCCATAAAAAATAATGGAAACTCAGATGATTCGTTCCACAACCATTTATTGACAAGTCCTTCAGTTTCTAGTCCATATAATAAGATTCTTGCGATGTGATTGGTTGTGTGACCATAAAATGTCCACCAATGGAAGCTCCACAAGGGGATTGGAAGGAAAATCCAGCAGGAGCTCCAGAGTATAAAAGAGAAGAGGGGCGCCTCTAAGTGTAGCAATAAGTTGCTAGATGTTGTCCCTTCATTACATGTAACCAGATTGCTACACTTAGAGGAGGCGCCTCTCTTCTCTTTTATACTCAGTTGTGACGCTACTCTTATATCAAGACATCACTTGTATATCAAGGCAAAATGTATTAAAGCATTTTACTTGCAAAACGCTCTCAAACCAAGGTTTTACTGTACATTAAATATATATATAATCAGCCAGACACAGGGTGGCTCACCTTCCCCCCAATATAGGTAAACCTCGGGTACACAGGCATCCGGTGATTGCGGGGACATCTGTCCAATCCAAGTCTTGGGGTCCACATTTGGGTCATCGTAAAGCTTACACAAGGACTGGACCCACAAATCTCCTTCTCTACCCAACATGCCTCAGTTTTGTGACAAAGCAGCACCGAGAACGTGATATGAAACAAAGGGACGGGACCATAAGGGACGCCAAGAAATTCATCTCACATCAAGTCCCAAATCCGATTTTCTTTCTTATCCATTGAGGGCCAGGAATTCAGAAACATTGGGGACATCCAGGGATGGGCAGCACAGCAACAGCCACTAAAATGCCTCCGTAACAGCGCTGGGCGTAACCTGAAGGACTAAAACTCTAATCTGGAACCAGAAGAAATGGGACTCCCAACCAGATAGGGGACCAACCAATACAACCAACGGGAGAATCTGACCAACCAGATAGGGGACCAACCAATACAACCAACGGGAGAATCTGACCAACCAGATAGGGGACCAACCAATACAACCAACGGGAGAATCTGACCAACCAGATAGGGGACCAACCAATACAACCAACGGGAGAATCTGACCAACCAGATAGGGGACCAACCAATACAACCAACGGGAGAATCTGACCAACCAGATAGGGGACCAACCAATACAACCAACGGGAGAATCTGACCAACCAGATAGGGGACCAATCAATACAACCAACAGGAGAATCTGACCAACCAGATAGGGGACCAACCAATACAACCAACGGGAGAATCTGACCAACCAGATAGGGGACCAACCAATACAACCAACGGGAAAATCTGACCAACCAGATAGGGGACCAACCAATACAACCAACGGGAGAATCTGACCAACCAGATAGGGGACCAACCAATACAACCAACGGGAGAATCTGACCAACCAGACAGGGGACCAACCAATACAACCAACGGGAGAATCTGACCAACCAGACAGGGGACCAACCAATACAACCAACGGGAGAATCTGACCAACCAGATAGGGGACCAACCAATACAACCAACGGGAGAATCTGACCAACCAGATAGGGGACCAACCAATACAACCAACGGGAGAATCTGACCAACCAGATAGGGGACCAACCAATACAACCAACGGAAGAATCTGACCAACCAGATAGGGGACCAACCAATACAACCAACGGGAGAATCTGACCAACCAGATAGGGGACCAACCAATACAACCAACGGGAGAATCTGACCAACCAGATAGGGGACCAACCAATACAACCAACGGGAGAATCTGACCAACCAGATAGGGGACCAACCAATACAACCAACGGGAGAATCTGACCAACCAGATAGGGGACCAACCAATACAACCAATGGGAGAATCTGACCAACCAGATAGGGGACCAACCAATACAACCAACGGGAGAATCTGACCAACCAGATAGGGGACCAACCAATACAACCAACGGGAGAATCTGACCAACCAGATAGGGGACCAACCAATACAACCAACGGGAGAATCTGACCAACCAGATAGGGGACCAACCAATACAACCAACGGGAGAATCTGACCAACCAGATAGGGGACCAACCAATACAACCAACGGAAGAATCTGACCAACCAGATAGGGGACCAACCAATACAACCAACGGGAGAATCTGACCAACCAGATAGGGGACCAACCAATACAACCAACGGGAGAATCTGACCAACCAGATAGGGGACCAACCAATACAACCAACGGGAGAATCTGACCAACCAGAACCCACCAAAAACAGGTGGAAGGCCAAGAAATTCCCAAACAGGGAAAGGAAGGCCTACAAGCCGATGTGGAGACAAAGAACCCTCGGGGCACCTCCAGGAGAAATGAGGGAATCTAGTACAGAAATACGGGTCCAGACCTCGGAATGAATATAAACCATCCTCTCCGACCCCCCGAGGTAAATATAAACCATCCTCTCCGACACCCCGAGGTGAATATAAACCATCCTCTCTGACCCCCCGAGGTGAATATAAACCATCCTCTCTGACCCCCCGAGGTGAATATAAACCATCCTCTCTGACCCCTGAGGTGAATATAAATCATCCTCTCTGACCCCCCGAGGTGAATATGGGGCTGCAGTAGAATGCTGTGGAGCCTGATATGGATCACAATCAAAGAAGCTCCCAACTCCCCAGAGAATGAACCCAATTAGGGACAGAACAAGAGAAGGCCTCCAGTTACCTTTCACAAAAGGCTGTGAATTGGTCCCACAAAGTCCTCCGACATACTCTATCCTCGGCAAAGGGCACCTGCAGTATCTGCCACGTACACATGAACGGAAATTCCAACCGTGTGTAGGCTCCATCGGAATTTTTCTGTTGGAATTTCCGTCAAGAAAAGAATTTGGTGTGACCGTGTGTATGCAACACAAGTTTGAGCCAGGATTCCGTCGGGAAAAAAAAAAACATGGTTTTCTTGTCAGATTTTCCGATCGTGTGTACGTGGCATTAGGATTTTCGGCCTGCTGACAATACAGGCCGGCACAGGGCCCTCCTATGATGATCTCCACCCATTTTATATGATCTGAGGTGCCAGTTGAGGTGAGACAGTTTGCAAGGCATTGTCTTAAGGAAAGAAAGTGCAAGCAAGTCTTATACTTGGACATTGTCCAGCACAGGGGCCAGGCCACTCCTTCCTGGAGCTGAAGGCACTGCAAAATCGAAATGGTTTCCAACACAGTGATGGGGGCTCCCCAAACAATCTACGCTCCAACGATGGTGAGAACCATTCTGATGGGGGTTCCGCAAATAATCTACCCGCCAACCATGGTGAGAACCATTCTGATGGGGGTTCCGCAAACAATCTATCCTCCAACGATGGTGAGAACCATTCTGATGGGGGTTCCGCAAACAATCTAAGTGCCAACGATAGTGAGAACCATTCTGATGGGGGTTCCGCAAACAATCTACGCGCCAACGATGGTGAGAACCATTCTGATGGGGGTTCCACAAACAATCTACGCACCAACGATGGTGAGAACCATTCTGATGGGGGTTCCGCAAACAATCTACGAGCCAACGATGGTGAGAACAATTCTGATGGGGGTTCCGCAAACAATCTACGCGCCAACGATGGTGAGAACAATTCTGATGGGGGTTCCCCAACAATCTATCCTCCAACGATGGTGAGAACCATTCTGATGGGGGTTCCGCAAACAATCTACGAGCCAACGATGGTGAGAACCATTCTGATGGGGGTTCCGCAAACAATCTACGCGCCAACGATGGTGAGAACCATTCTAATGGGGGTTCCGCAAACAATCTACGCGCCAACGATGGTGAGAACCATTCTGATGGGGGTTCCGCAAACAATCTACGAGCCAACGATGGTGAGAACAATTCTGATGGGGGTTCCGCAAACAATCTACGCGCCAACGATGGTGAGAACCATTCTGATGGGGGTTCCGCAAACAATCTACGCTCCAACAATGGATGAGAATCACTCTGATGGGAGTTCCCACAGCAATCTACGCTCCAACGATGGTAAACTCCCTAAATGTACACAGGGTGTGTTAAGCAAGGGCCAAAGTAAACTCTACTCTCCTCACAAGAGAAATGTATCTGCCAATGCTGAAACCTGGCCAAGCTAGAGCTAGATAGACCGTGTAGTTGTCAGGCCCTTTGGGAAGGTGCAGACTACAAGGGTCTGTAGAGTCCATTCTCTTCACAGGACAGCACTAGACTGAACACAAAGGCTGATGCTCCAAAATATCTGAATATCCAAAGCTGGTCCCACACAACCTTGTAGGTTAGGAGTCCCTCTGAAGGGATAAGGGGCGGTATCACAGACACGCCACTCCACCCCCCTACCACCGGCACATCACTCCGAACAGGCACGCCACTGTACCCCCTTCCCACAGGCACGCCACTCCGCCCCCCTTCCCACAGGCACGCCACTCCGCCCCCCTTCCCGCAGGCACGCCACTCCGCCCCCCTTCCCGCAGGCACGCCACTCCGCCCCCCTTCCCGCAGGCACGCCACTACACCCCCTTCCCACAGGCACGTCACTACACCCCCTTCCCACAGGCACGTCACTACACCCCCTTCCCACAGGCATGCCACTACACCCCCTTCCCACAGAAAGGGCACTTACCTATTTCTGGCACTGTGGCCCCGCGTTTTACATCACCAGCCAGGAGCTCATTGACTTTAGTGACAATCCAGCCGAACATACGGGAGTAGACGACCCGGGCGATGGAGTCTCTGGCATCTGTGTGAGAAGAGAAGGATGAAGTGTACAGCCCCTCCCCACAGACTGTCTGTGATTGGAGGATTACAGGGACCCAGGTGTGGACTGGATAGACAACAGACATTCAATTGGTTAATAGGTGTCCTTAGAAGTGAACCTGATTCAGTGATGGAAACATTACATTTATCTACCCAATATTCCATTGATTACTGATGACCCATTTCATATGCCGCCCTAGATAGTATGCCAATTTTGGATTACCAACTATGTTTATTATGAGGTTACCCTATCTGGGGGGATGGATTCTACCGCCTCACCCTTTGGGAGCTGCGATGCGCGCCGCGGCATTCCCCCGCCCCCCTGTCTATTGACTACGGGGTCGGGGGGACGCACTCGCTGCGCATCGACGCCACGCCCCTCACGCACACGGTTGCGTCATTCGTTGACGCTACGTGATGACGTTTCGAGTTTCCATCTGCATGTGTCAATGGGGAGGAGTCGGGCGCCTGCGCATAAGAGATTCTGCTTGTGCGCGGTTCTCACTCCTCTCCAGCATGCTTGAAGTGACGTTCAGTGGGGCAGACGCTGACAGGCACGGTCTCTCCCCTCCTTCACTACCACCCTCCATTACCATCACCTATTCATATTACATTCATTTACTTTAGGAACAATGATCATTACTTTTATTCTTGTTGTCCCCAGGTTTTGTTGGTGGTTCTATAGCCACCACTCTATTTCACATTTACTTTACTCACTTTCTTGTTTGTCACCTTTGTCTTGTTTCGGTCTGGTCTTCTAATTTCACCAGTCTCTTCCTTGACCTCTGCCTTTCCTAGCCAAGCTCATTACCCTGATGCATGGCCTCTACACGTTTTTTACAGAAGCTCTTTGGGCTCATACTCACCACCTAACCTTGGACAAGGCACTTACCATTTCATCACTTTACATCCTGAGATCGGATCTCTGTTGCCGCCAATCTGCCTCCACGTCAGCTCCCGGTGGGGTAATTACCTACCCCCCTTGCTTGATGCCTCTGATCAACAATTTTACCTCCTATCTTGCTTTACCAATTACCCTAGGTAAGAGTGTTTGGACCACTTAGTCGTGCTCCCCCTCTTCCCTTTCTAGTTACTTACCCCTAACTAGTATTCTACTACCATTTATCTTTTACTATAGGTATCCTTGGCCTCTGCTTGCTCCTGATGAGTGGAACGTATCCACGAAACGCGTCGAGCTTACCTTATAGATGATATGTCACTTTAATCATGGATACCACCATGGGCATTTGAACGTTCGAATCATGTACCCTATATTATATTTTTTATGAATCGACATCATTTTGGATACACTGCTGATCACAGTACTTATGTGTTACATTGTTTACCATGTCATTATTTCAACTTTCCATGATCGCCTAGTCATGCTACTATTTTATACTCTATACGTAATTATTGAATTACCATGCATACCCACCATGCAATACTGCTGGCTGCATTGGTTATCACTTGCTACATTGTTACCAATATTACCTGTCATGATGGACAGATCATGCTTTTATTTTTCAATTTTACTGTTAACAACTACTACTGATTGCTGTTGATCACAGTCTATACCATGTGTTACATTGTTTACTATGTCTATGTTGGAACTCATCGAGGTCGATCAGTCATTTCTCCATCATGCACTCTAACATACTTATTGATCTACCATGTATATTCACCATGCATCTATGCTGGTTACATCGTTGTGTTACTTTGGCTATCATGATATTATTGGAATGTTTATGACTGATCGATCATGTTCCCACTATGAATTTTAACATATTATTTATCACTATGTATCTACAACAGCCTTTCTCAACCAGTGTGCCTCGGGGTCAGTGGAGAGAAGGCTGTCAGATGAGCCTGCTCTCCTGCAGAACTGTGAAAAGCTCTGTCGGCTTTAAAAGTGAAAGTAAAGTGCAGAGGAGTGTGCTGTGCTCTCTGCTTCCCCCTAGAGTGCAGTACTCAGCTGTGTGTGTGTGCACATGTGAGTATCTGTCTGTATGTGTATATGCGTGTGTAAGCATGTTTCTGTATTTGTGTATGTTATTTTTAATCCTGCCCCCCCCCCCCCCATTCCTGTACCATCAGAATGACTTTTGTAGGGCTTGTTTGATAGCAGCAAGGACTGCTGCTCCTCTGAAAAGCAATCCATGCACAGATCGCTTTTCATAGGTATTTGACAGGCGGTAAAGAGGCATTATGTTGCCTCTTCACCACCTGTTTTGAGCCCATAAAAGCAGCATCACTACACCGCAACTGTGTGCATTGCAGTGGTAGTTGCAGTGCAGCCCCATTCACCCTCGGTATACCTCCAGTTGCAGCCACAGCATGTGAACACCCCAGCTGCTGCCTCTGCAGCTAAAGGTCGGGGGTGGTAAAAACAGCTCAACCATGTTGTTTTACCGCCCCTATGACATGTGAACAAGCCCTTGGTTCATATCTGTGTAGCTGCATGTAGGGCAGCCCATTTATTCCAATGGGCTTCTGTACCCACAAAAATGCAGGGAAACCTTTTTTTTTTTTTTTTAATTGCACTGCAGCAAAAGCACCCCACAGCACCGCACATTTTCCAATATGTGGGGTACCATTAAGAATTAATGGTACCCCCTAAAGAGCAGAGCATTTGTCTGTGTGTCAGGAATGAGCGCGATTTTGCGCGTGTTCTGCGACACACCGTAATGTGAACCAAGCCTTGGACTGGGGTGCCTCAAGACTGAAAATACTTTTTAAGGGCGCCCCGACTGGAAAAAGGTTGAGAAACACTGATCTACAATGCAACGTATCCATATGTGTATACTAATAAACAGCCTATTTTACTTACCCACTGATTCGTTCTGCCCTTAATGTTTCGTTTCATTTAAAGTCCCAAATTCTCCCTAGTCCGTAGAAGTGAAATGACAGGTCCACCTTACTGACCCAGATACCAGACGACGTGTAACGGGTCCACAGGCCCTCAGAAATGGCCCTCAGCCCTCCAGCATGGAGCTGACCACTGACATCTACAGAAGCTTTTTGTTGACCCTCTAGAGCGCATGTGTCAAACACAAGGCCCGCGGGCCAAACCCAGCCCTCGTGGTCATTTTATGTGGCCCTCGCACCTCTCCTGCAGCTGTGGCACCTCCCTCATCTCAGTCTCCACCTTGTCCTAGCAGTCGGCATTAGAGAGGACAGAACTCTTCCTACAGATCCTGTGCTTCTCTGTGCAGCCCCAGAGAGGTTTGTCTCTGCCCCTTCCCCCATCTCAGTAGTCGGCAGCAGAGAGGAGGGAAGAACTCTTCCTACAGATCCTGTGCAGCCCCAGAGAGGTTCGTCTCTGCCCCTTCCCCCATCTCAGTAGTCGGCAGCAGAGAGGAGGGCAGAACTCTTCCTACAGATCCTGCACCTCTCTGTGCAGCCGTAGCACCCCCTCATCTCCACCTCCCCTGGTCTCAGCATTCAGAAGATTACAGCAGCTGACTCTTGACTTATGGTGGGGGTGTGGAGGGGGGAAGCTTTTGACATCTGATGTAAGGGGGAAAGGGATGTTCTGGACATGTAGTCCTACAGACACAACCGGCCCTTTGAGGGCAACCATAATGTTTATGCAGCCAATGACGAAGAGTGGTCCTCAACCCCGGTCCTCAAGTGCCCCCAACAGGCCGCGATTTGGGAATTTCTCTCTAAAATAACAACCCAATGGCCCAGATTCACAAAACACTTACGCCGACGTAAGTGCAAATGTGCGCCAGACCCACAAACAGATATGCGCCTAAAACCAGGCTACACCCCGCCGACGTAGGGTGGGCGCACATTTAGGCTGGGCGAATGGTGACGCTCCCATTAATTAGCCAAATGAGGGAAATACGACGATTCATGAACGTACGTGCGCCCGACGTAGGCTACGCGAGGTGCGCATAAGTTGTACGTCCGGCGTAAAGTTAAGCCCCCTAAAGGAGGCGCAACCCGGCAACAGACATGCACAGGTCTGCACCAGGGAACACAAGCCGGCGTATTGTGCGTTGGACGTGTGTCTGGCTGGGCGTAGGTTACGTTCATGGCGTACACGGTGATCCGGCGTAGTTTAGGCAGTTGTTCCAACGTGGTTGTGAGCAGGGGGATGCGTCCACGTCACGGCGCATGCGCAGTTTGTGATACGTATCTGTCTGGCGCTCGGCCCATCATTTGCATGGGGTCACGCCTCATTTGCATGGGTCACGCCCACTTCCACCTACGCCGGTTTACGCCTTAGAAACCCACGCCACCCTGGCGCAGCGTTGGGAGCACTGGCTTGCTGAATTCCATGCTTGCCTCTCTGCGCTGCGTTGGCGTAGGGTACGGTGGTTATTCTACGGCGGCGTAATGTGCGCCGTGCTCTCTGTGAATCTGGGCCTTGGACTTTAAAGCACCTGTGCAAGATAAAGGAAAACCTGCAAACATGGCCTGTTGGGGGAACTTGAGGAGCGAAGTTGAGAACCTCTGATCTAAAGGATGTCACTGAGCCAACCCCCCACCCAACCAAAAGAGCGGAGGAGTGTGATGCAAGAGGATTGGACTTTACTAATGAGATCAATACTTGTGATTGGTCACATTGTACAGCAATCAGCAGATTATTGTACAGAATGAAATCAGGATTTGGCAGACATCAGACACGATATCGATCTTCTCCATGTGGACATTAGAGCCCCGCCATGTTGGGTACCCAGGTGAGACTTTCTTATAGGTTTGGGTGAACGTTTGTTATGACTGTAATTTAGTCATATCAGGATTTATGGAATATAAGAAGGATGAAAAAGGCGGAACCAGGCAAAGGAAGCCACGCCTCCACCAAGGTATAAAATGACAGCGTGGTGCTACTCTAACCTATGGAAGTTCCCACACTGGGGGGGGAGCCGAGAACTGCCTTACACTGATTGGTCAGACTGGTGGAAATGTCCCAGGAATATTCCACTCCCCCGATCTGACGCTTCTTACCCTCTGCCTGCTGCTGGGTGTGTAACCTCCGGATCGTCTCCCCCCGCATCACAGAGATGGTACAGACCAAACAGTCCTGGAGGTCCTCTTCCTGCACCCCAAACTGGCCCTGAAAAATGCAACATTAGATCCACAGAAGCCGGGAAACCCCTCTGTACCCCCCCCCATATTCCACCCCTTTCCATACCCCCCCAACTCACCCCACACTCTCTGTACTCCCAACTTTACATATCATACCCTTCATTATACACCCCCCCAAACCTCATCTCAATTCTTCTCTGTACCCCCCTGACCCCCTTCTGTATCACACTCCCTAGGAACCCCCAAACCTCATCTCAATTCTTCTCTGTACCCCCCTGACCCCCTCTGTATCACACTCCCTAGGAACCCCCAAACCTCATCTCAATTCTTCTCTGTACCCCCCTGACCCCCTCTGTATCACACTCCCTAGGAACCCCCAACCCACGTCTCAATTCTTCTCTGTAGCCCCCGGACCCCCTTCTGTATCACACTCCCTAGGAACCCCCAAACCTCATCTCAATTCTTCTCTGTACCCCCCTGACCCCCCTCTGTATCACACTCCCTAGGAACCCCCAACCCACGTCTCAATTCTTCTCTGTACCCCCCGGACCCCCTTCTGTATCACACTCCCTAGGAACCCCCAAACCTCATCTCAATTCTTCTCTGTACCCCCCTGACCCCCTCTGTATCACACTCCCTAGGAACCCCCAACCCTTGTCTCAATTTTTCTCTGTAGCCCCCCCCCCCTTATCACACTCAATAATACACCCCCTTCTGTACTCCCAACCCACATATCACACTCTCTGTACCCCCCAGACATCCTCCATATTACATTCCCTCCAATCCCCCCCAACCCACGCCTCAATTCTCCTCCACGCACCCCACACCCCCCTCTGTACCCCTCAAACCTCATCTCAATTCAGTACCCATCCCCCTCGTATCTCATTTCCTCTGTACCCCCCCCCCCCCCACACCCATGTATCACATCCCACCCCGTGTCCCCCAACCCTTGTGTCAATTCTCCTCTGTACAAACCACCTATATCACATCCCCCTCTGTGCCCCCCTCCCCCACCCTACATATCAATTCTTCTCTTTAACCTCCTCCCCCACATATGTCACATCTCTGTACCCCCCCCCCCCAGTGTATTATACAATGCACAGGCCCTCCCAATAATGACTCTCTTACCGCAGCAGCTTTCAGCCACCCGCAGGACTCGCCATCCACCGTGACCCCCCCGGAGTCCTGAGCAACGAACAGGATGTTCCCCAGAGACAGGACCCCAGAGAGGAGGGTCTTCAGGTCTAACTCCTCCTGTGGGAGGGACAAAGGATGACATCACAATGAACGAGCTGTGCTGTATGGGAAAAGGCGGAGTTATGGGCGGAGCTATCCGGGCGCAGCAAAACCCAGAAAGTTCCATCCATCTGAAGAGATCTCACCCCCAGTCATCCAGAGCAACATCACCCAACCAATCACATATCCCGGTTGGGAAAGAACACGCTGCGACCTCGGCGTACACTTACCTGATCAGGAAATCTCTGGAATGAATTGGTACCAACCTGAGTCTGGAAGCCGACCATGCGCATGGCGTTGCACAGTGTGTGGTAGCGCTCCGCCCAGTCCCCTGAATACGACTCCTCCTGACCGATGTATCTACAACCAGAGAAGAGGAACTCAGTCCAGCATGAATCTTACCGGCCGCGTACAGCCTGTACCACGGGGGCGGGGCTCACATAGCAAGAGGCCGGGCACACACCGCGGGGACAGGGCACACACACAAAGGGGCGGGGCTCATACAGCAAGGGGTGGAGCACACACCACGGGGACAGGGCACACACGGCGGGGGCCGGGCACACACAGCAAGAGGCATGGGCACACACCCCGGGGACAGGGCACACACACAAAGGGGCGGGGTTCATACAGCAAGGGGCCGGGCACACACTGCGGGGACAGGGCACACACAGAAAGGGGCGGGGCTCATACAGCAAGGGGCCGGGCACACACAGCAAGGGGCAGGGCTCATACAGCAAGGGGCCGGGCACACACTGCGGGGACAGGGCACACACTGCGGGGACAGGGCACACACAGCAAGGGGCGGGGCTCACATAGCAAGAGGCCGGGCACACACCGCGGGGACAGGGCACACACAGCAAGGGGCGGGGAACACACAGCAAGGGGCGGAGCATACACCGCGGGGACAGGGCACACACAGAAAGGGGAGGGGCTCATACAGCAAGGGGCCGGGCACACACTGCGGGGACAGGGCACACACAGAAAGGGGCGGGGCTCATACAGCAAGGCGCCGGGCACACACAGCAAGGGGCGGGGCACAGACAGCAAGGGGCAGGGCACACACCACGGGGACAGGGCACACACGGCGGGGGCCGGGCACACACAGCAAGGGGCGGGGCACACACAGCAAGAGGTGGGGCACACACCACAGGGACAGGGCACACACCGCGGGGACAGGGCACACACACAAAGGGGCAGGGCTCATACAGCAAGGGGCGGAGCACACACCACGGGGACAGGGCACACACGGCGGGGGCCGGGCACACACAGCAAGAGGCCGGGCACACACCGCGGGGACAGGGCACACACACAAAGGGGCGGGGCTCATACAGCATGGGGCCGGGCACACACAGCAAGAGGCCAGGCACACACCGCGGGGACAGGGCACACACACAAAGGGGCGGGGCTCATACAGCAAGGGGCGGAGCACACACCACGGGGACAGGGCACACACAGCAAGGGGCGGGGAACACACAGCAAGGGGCGGAGCATACACCGCGGGGACAGGGCACACACAGAAAGGGGCGGGGCTCATACAGCAAGGGGCCGGGCACACACTGCGGGGACAGGGCACACACAGCAAGGGGCGGGGCACACACAGCAAGAGGTGGGGCACACACCACAAGGGGCGGAGCACACACCACGGGGACAGGGCACACACAGAAAGGGGCGGGTCTCATACAGCAAGGGGCCGGGCACACACTGCGGGGACAGGGCACACACAGTAAGAGGCGGGGCACACACAGTAAGAGGCGGGGCACACACAGCAAGAGGTGGGGCACACACAGCAAGAGGTGGGGCACACACCACAAGGGGCGGAGCACACACCACGGGGACAGGGCACACACAGAAAGGGGCGGGTCTCATACAGCAAGGGGCCGGGCACACACTGCGGGGACAGGGCACACACAGTAAGAGGCGGGGCACACACAGTAAGAGGCGGGGCACACACAGCAAGAGGTGGGGCAAACACAGCAAGAGGTGGGGCACACACAGTAAGAGGCGGGGCACACACAGCAAGAGGTGGGGCACACACAGCAAGGGGCGGAGCACACACCACGGGGACAGGGCACACACAGAAAGGGGCGGGTCTCATACAGCAAGGGGCCGGGCACACACTGCGGGGACAGGGCACACACAGCAAGGGGCGGGGCACACACAGCAAGGGGTGGGGCACACACAGCAAGAGGTGGGGCACACACAGCAAGGGGTGGGGCACACACACTTCTAGCCCAACATCTGTAGATCCAACCCCTTCCACATACATCCAATTAGACACCGTACCCCACACATTGGCCACCAATGCCACGCTCACATCCAGGATGGAAGGACTCCGAGGCTCATCGCTGGGGACATCCCTCAGCCAGTCCATCCTCTCCACTGATTGAAGGGGAGAGGGTTCCCCGGGACCCCTATGTTATATACAGTTAAACCATGAGGGAAATATCGGGTATTTGCCCCAGTAGAAGTCCTAGTCGGACGAAACGTGTCGGGCCAGGTACACCGCTCCCCATGTTGCTTTTATTCAATTTGTGATGAACATTTTGTATGTTGTTTGTTATTGAATAAAATCCCATTTGTTTTTGCCCGGCACCATTGGAAGCCCTCCCTCCTTTTTTCGTGTTCTTGGACGGGAGTTTTTTGGTTCCATTTGTGGTCACCACTTTCCAAGCTCACCTAATATCTTTGGATTACCTCGGGATTTCGTTTGGTCCGTCTACAATGATCAGGTCATCCGAGTCCAACGCATTTCCGATCGTGAACGGCTGTGTTCCATTTACAGTCACTTCCCTCCAGAAGCCATCCGAGGGTTCCGGATCCCTCGGATTGTCTGGCCTTCCTGCCACTCGAGAGTATCCATGCCGGACTGATCCGTTGTCGCCGACAGTCCGGTCCAGGAATTCCGGAAAACGTGGAGAAGTCGTTCCATAGCTTTGAAGACGCATTCCTTGTGCCGGTTCTTCTATGAAACCTTCATTTGTCACTTTACAAGCGTCTCTTGTGGATTTATCTTTCTCTTTTTACTCCCCCCCTTGGGATCTTGTTGTTGGTGATTTATATTTATCTCACTATTGTATCTC
This sequence comes from Rana temporaria, assembly GCF_905171775.1. Lineage (NCBI taxonomy): Eukaryota > Metazoa > Chordata > Amphibia > Anura > Ranidae > Rana > Rana temporaria. The sequence goes on along the minus strand of NC_053489.1, from coordinate 690,312,522 downwards.
ATTAGCGCCGCACATTTACCCCCCATTTGTCTTTGAATTTTGTCACATTCTTGTGTAGCTGGTTTTACTTTTTCTTTCCTCCGCAATAATCACCTCACATTCACAAATACCATGTGCATGCAGTGCCGATCCTGACCTCCCTGAGGCCCTAAGCGCCTTGCATAGTGAGCCTATAGGGCGGATCGGCCCAGGGTGCATGCAGTGCCGATCCTGACCTCCCTGGGGCCCTAAGCGCCTTGCATAGTGAGCCTATAGGGCGGATCGGCCCAGGGTGCATGCAGTGCCGATCCTGACCTCCCTGGGGCCCTAAGCGCCTTGCATAGTGAGCCTATAGGGCGGATCGGCCCAGGGTGCATGCAGTGCCGATCCTGACCTCCCTGGGGCCCTAAGCGCCTTGCGTAGTGAGCCTATAGGGCGGATCGGCCCAGGGTGCATGCAGTGCCGATCCTGACCTCCCTGGGGCCCTAAGCGCCTTGCATAGTGAGCCTATAGGGCGGATCGGACCAGGGTGCATGCAGTGCCGATCCTGACCTCCCTGGGGCCCTAAGCGCCTTGCATAGTGAGCCTATAGGGCGGATCGGACCAGGGTGCATGCAGTGCCGATCCTGACCTCCCTGGGGCCCTAAGCGCCTTGCATAGTGAGCCTATAGGGCGGATCGGACCAGGGTGCATGCAGTGCCGATCCTGACCTCCCTGGGGCCCTAAGCGCCTTGCATAGTGAGCCTATAGGACGGATCGGCCCAGGGTGCATGCAGTGCCGATCCTGACCTCCCTGGGGCCCTAAGCGCCTTGCATAGTGAGCCTATAGGGCGGATCGGCCCAGGGTGCATGCAGTGCCGATCCTGACCTCCCTGGGGCCCTAAGCGCCTTGCGTAGTGAGCCTATAGGGCGGATCGGCCCAGGGTGCATGCAGTGCCGATCCTGACCTCCCTGGGGCCCTAAGCGCCTTGTATAGTGAGCCTATAGGGCGGATCGGCCCAGGGTGCATGCAGTGCCGATCCTGACCTCCCTGGGGCCCTAAGCGCCTTGCATAGTGAGCCTATAGGACGGATCGGCCCAGGGTGCATGCAGTGCCGATCCTGACCTCCCTGGGGCCCTAAGCGCCTTGCATAGTGAGCCTATAGGGCGGATCGGCCCAGGGTGCATGCAGTGCCGATCCTGACCTCCCTGGGGCCCCAAGCGCCTTGCATAGTGAGCCTATAGGGCGGATCGGCCCAGGGTGCATGCAGTGCCGATCCTGACCTCCCTGGGGCCCCAAGCGCCTTGCATAGTGAGCCTATAGGGCGGATCGGCCCAGGGTGCATGCAGTGCCGATCCTGACCTCCCTGGGGCCCCAAGCGCCTTGCATAGTGAGCCTATAGGGCGGATCGGCCCAGGGTGCATGCAGTGCCGATCCTGACCTCCCTGGGGCCCTAAGCGCCTTGCATAGTGAGCCTATAGAGCGGATCGGCCCAGGGTGCATGCAGTGCCGATCCTGACCTCCCTGGGGCCCTAAGCGCCTTGCATAGTGAGCCTATAGGGCGGATCGGCCCAGGGTGCATGCAGTGCCGATCCTGACCTCCCTGAGGCCCTAAGCGCCTTGCATAGTGAGCCTATAGGGCGGATCGGCCCAGGATGCATGCAGTGCCGATCCTAACCTCCCTGGGGCCCTAAGCGCCTTGCATAGTAAGCCTATAGGACGGATCGGCCCAGGGTGCATGCAGTGCCGATCCTGACCTCCCTGGGGCCCTAAGCGCCTTGCATAGTGAGCCTATAGGGCGGATCGGCCCAGGGTGCATGCAGTGCCGATCCTGACCTCCCTGGGGCCCTAAGCGCCTTGCATAGTGAGCCTATAGGGCGGATCGGCCCTGGGTGCATGCAGTGCCGATCCTGACCTCCCTGAGGCCCTAAGCGCCTTGCGTAGTGAGCCTATAGGGCGGATCGGCCCAGGGTGCATGCAGTGCCGATCCTGACCTCCCTGGGGCCCTAAGCGCCTTGTATAGTGAGTCTATAGGGCGGATCGGCCCAGGGTGCATGCAGTGCCGATCCTGACCTCCCTGGGGCCCTAAGCGCCTTGCATAGTGAGCCTATAGGGCGGATCGGACCAGGGTGCATGCAGTGCCGATCCTGACCTCCCTGGGGCCCTAAGCGCCTTGCATAGTGAGCCTATAGGGCGGATCGGCCCAGGGTGCATGCAGTGCCGATCCTGACCTCCCTGGGGCCCTAAGCGCCTTGCGTAGTGAGTCTATAGGACGGATCGGCCCAGGGTGCATGCAGTGCCGATCCTGACCTCCCTGGGGCCCTAAGCGCCTTGCATAGTGAGCCTATAGGGCGGATCGGCCCAGGGTGCATGCAGTGCCGATCCTGACCTCCCTGGGGCCCTAAGCGCCTTGCATAGTGAGCCTATAGGGCGGATCGGCCCAGGGTGCATGCAGTGCCGATCCTGACCTCCCTGGGGCCCTAAGCGCCTTGCATAGTGAGCCTATAGGGCGGATCGGCCCAGGGTGCATGCAGTGCCGATCCTGACCTCCCTGGGGCCCTAAGCGCCTTGCGTAGTGAGCCTATAGGGCGGATCGGCCCAGGGTGCATGCAGTGCCGATCCTGACCTCCCTGGGGCCCTAAGCGCCTTGCATAGTGAGCCTATAGGGCGGATCGGCCCAGGGTGCATGCAGTGCCGATCCTGACCTCCCTGGGGCCCTAAGCGCCTTGCATAGTGAGCCTATAGGGCGGATCGGCCCAGGGTGCATGCAGTGCCGATCCTGACCTCCCTGGGGCCCTAAGCGCCTTGCATAGTGAGCCTATAGGGCGGATCGGCCCAGGGTGCATGCAGTGCCGATCCTGACCTCCCTGGGGCCCTAAGCGCCTTGCATAGTGAGCCTATAGGACGGATCGGCCCAGGGTGCATGCAGTGCCGATCCTGACCTCCCTGGGGCCCTAAGCGCCTTGCATAGTGAGCCTATAGAGCGGATCGGCCCAGGGTGCATGCAGTGCCGATCCTGACCTCCCTGGGGCCCTAAGCGCCTTGCATAGTGAGCCTATAGGGCTGATCGGCCCAGGGTGCATGCAGTGCCGATCCTGACCTCCCTGGGGCCCTAAGCGCCTTGCATAGTGAGCCTATAGGGCGGATCGGCCCAGGGTGCATGCAGTGCCGATCCTGACCTCCCTGGGGCCCTAAGCGCCTTGCATAGTGAGCCTATAGGACGGATCGGCCCAGGGTGCATGCAGTGCCGATCCTGACCTCCCTGGGGCCCTAAGCGCCTTGCATAGTGAGCCTATAGGGCTGATCGGCCCAGGGTGCATGCAGTGCCGATCCTGACCTCCCTGGGGCCCTAAGCGCCTTGCATAGTGAGCCTATAGGGCGGATCGGCCCAGGGTGCATGCAGTGCCGATCCTGACCTCCCTGGGGCCCTAAGCGCCTTGCATAGTGAGCCTATAGGACGGATCGGCCCAGGGTGCATGCAGTGCCGATCCTGACCTCCCTGGGGCCCTAAGCGCCTTGCATAGTGAGCCTATAGGGCGGATCGGCCCAGGGTGCATGCAGTGCCGATCCTGACCTCCCTGGGGCCCTAAGCGCCTTGCGTAGTGAGCCTATAGGGCGGATCGGCCCAGGGTGCATGCAGTGCCGATCCTGACCTCCCTGGGGCCCTAAGCGCCTTGCATAGTGAGCCTATAGGGCGGATCGGCCCAGGGTGCATGCAGTGCCGATCCTGACCTCCCTGGGGCCCTAAGCGCCTTGCATAGTGAGCCTATAGGACGGATCGGCCCAGGGTGCATGCAGTGCCGATCCTGACCTCCCTGGGGCCCTAAGCGCCTTGCGTAGTGAGCCTATAGGGCGGATCGGCCCAGGGTGCATGCAGTGCCGATCCTGACCTCCCTGGGGCCCTAAGCGCCTTGCATAGTGAGCCTATAGGGCGGATCGGACCAGGGTGCATGCAGTGCCGATCCTGACCTCCCTGGGGCCCTAAGCGCCTTGCATAGTGAGCCTATAGGGCGGATCGGACCAGGGTGCATGCAGTGCCGATCCTGACCTCCCTGGGGCCCTAAGCGCCTTGCATAGTAAGCCTATAGGACGGATCGGCCCAGGGTGCATGCAGTGCCGATCCTGACCTCCCTGGGGCCCTAAGCGCCTTGCATAGTGAGCCTATAGGGCGGATCGGCCCTGGGTGCATGCAGTGCCGATCCTGACCTCCCTGGGGCCCTAAGCGCCTTGCATAGTGAGCCTATAGGACGGATCGGCCCAGGGTGCATGCAGTGCCGATCCTGACCTCCCTGGGGCCCTAAGCGCCTTGCGTAGTGAGCCTATAGGGCGGATCGGCCCAGGGTGCATGCAGTGCCGATCCTGACCTCCCTGAGGCCCTAAGCGCCTTGCATAGTGAGCCTATAGAGCGGATCGGCCCAGGGTGCATGCAGTGCCGATCCTGACCTCCCTGGGGCCCTAAGCGCCTTGCATAGTGAGCCTATAGGGCGGATCGGCCCAGGGTGCATGCAGTGCCGATCCTGACCTCCCTGGGGCCCTAAGCGCCTTGCATAGTGAGCCTATAGGGAGGATCGGCCCAGGGTGCATGCAGTGCCGATCTTGACCTCCCTGGGGCCCTAAGCGCCTTGCGTAGTGAGCCTATAGGGCGGATCGGCCCAGGGTGCATGCAGTGCCGATCCTGACCTCCCTGGGGCCCTAAGCGCCTTGCATAGTGGAGCCTATAGGGCGGATCGGCCCAGGGTGCATGCAGTGCCGATCCTGACCTCCCTGAGGCCCTAAGCGCCTTGCATAGTGAGCCTATAGGGCGGATCGGACCAGGGTGCATGCAGTGCCGATCCTGACCTCCCTGGGGCCCTAAGCGCCTTGCATAGTGAGCCTATAGGGCGGATCGGCCCTGGGTGCATGCAGTGCCGATCCTGACCTCCCTGGGGCCCTAAGCGCCTTGCATAGTGAGCCTATAGGGCGGATCGGCCCAGGGTGCATGCAGTGCCGATCCTGACCTCCCTGGGGCCCTAAGCGCCTTGCATAGTGAGCCTATAGGGCGGATCGGCCCAGGGTGCATGCAGTGCCGATCCTGACCTCTCTGGGGCCCTAAGCGCCTTGCATAGTGAGCCTATAGGACGGATCGGCCCAGGGTGCATGCAGTGCCGATCCTGACCTCCCTGGGGCCCTAAGCGCCTTGCATAGTGAGCCTATAGGGCGGATCGGCCCAGGGTGCATGCAGTGCCGATCCTGACCTCTCTGGGGCCCTAAGCGCCTTGCATAGTGAGCCTATAGGGCGGATCGGCCCAGGGTGCATGCAGTGCCGATCCTGACCTCCCTGGGGCCCTAAGCGCCTTGCATAGTGAGCCTATAGGGCGGATCGGACCAGGGTGCATGCAGTGCCGATCCTGACCTCCCTGGGGCCCTAAGCGCTTTGCATAGTGAGCCTATAGGGCGGATCGGCCCAGGGTGCATGCAGTGCCGATCCTGACCTCCCTGGGGCCCTAAGCGCCTTGCATAGTGAGCCTATAGGGCGGATCGGCCCAGGGTGCATGCAGTGCCGATCCTGACCTCCCTGGGGCCCTAAGCGCCTTGCGTAGTGAGCCTATAGGGCGGATCGGCCCAGGGTGCATGCAGTGCCGATCCTGACCTCCCTGGGGCCCTAGGCGCCTTGCATAGTGAGCCTATAGGGCGGATCGGCCCAGGGTGCATGCAGTGCCGATCCTGACCCCCCTGGGGCCCTAAGCGCCTTGCATAGTGAGCCTATAGGGCGGATCGGCCCAGGGTGCATGCAGTGCCGATCCTGACCTCCCTGGGGCCCTAAGCGCCTTGCATAGTGAGCCTATAGAACGGATCGGCCCAGGGTGCATGCAGTGCCGATCCTGACCTCCCTGGGGCCCTAAGCGCCTTGCATAGTGAGCCTATAGGGCGGATCGGCCCAGGGTGCATGCAGTGCCGATCCTGACCTCCCTGGGGCCCTAAGCGCCTTGCATAGTGAGCCTATAGGACGGATCGGCCCAGGGTGCATGCAGTGCCGATCCTGACCTCCCTGGGGCCCTAAGCGCCTTGCATAGTGAGCCTATAGGGCGGATCGGCCCAGGGTGCATGCAGTGCCGATCCTGACCTCCCTGGGGCCCTAAGCGCCTTGCATAGTGAGCCTATAGGACGGATCGGCCCAGGGTGCATGCAGTGCCGATCCTGACCCCCCTGGGGCCCTAAGCGCCTTGCATAGTGGAGCCTATAGGGCGGATCGGCCCAGGGTGCATGCAGTGCCGATCCTGACCTCCCTGGGGCCCTAAGCGCCTTGCATAGTGAGCCTATAGGGCGGATCGGCCCAGGGTGCATGCAGTGCCGATCCTGACCTCCCTGGGGCCCTAAGCGCCTTGCATAGTGAGCCTATAGGGCGGATCGGCCCAGGGTGCATGCAGTGCCGATCCTGACCTCCCTGGGGCCCTAAGCGCCTTGCATAGTGAGCCTATAGGGCGGATCGGCCCAGGGTGCATGCAGTGCCGATCCTGACCTCCCTGGGGCCCTAAGCGCCTTGCATAGTGAGCCTATAGGGCGGATCGGCCCAGGGTGCATGCAGTGCCGATCCTGACCTCCCTGGGGCCCTAAGCGCCTTGCATAGTGAGCCTATAGGACGGATCGGCCCAGGGTGCATGCAGTGCCGATCCTGACCTCCCTGGGGCCCTAAGCGCCTTGCATAGTGAGCCTATAGGGCGGATCGGCCCAGGGTGCATGCAGTGCCGATCCTGACCTCCCTGAGGCCCTAAGCGCCTTGCATAGTGAGCCTATAGGGCGGATCGGCCCAGGGTGCATGCAGTGCCGATCCTGACCTCCCTGAGGCCCTAAGCGCCTTGCATAGTGAGCCTATAGGGCGGATCGGCCCAGGGTGCATGCAGTGCCGATCCTGACCCCCCTGGGGCCCTAAGCGCCTTGCGTAGTGAGCCTATAGGGCGGATCGGCCCAGGGTGCATGCAGTGCCGATCCTGACCTCCCTGGGGCCCTAAGCGCCTTGCATAGTGAGCCTATAGGGCGGATCGGCCCAGGGTGCATGCAGTGCCGATCCTGACCTCCCTGAGGCCCTAAGCGCCTTGCATAGTGAGCCTATAGGGCAGATCGGCCCAGGGTGCATGCAGTGCCGATCCTGACCTCCCTGGGGCCCTAAGCGCCTTGCATAGTGAGCCTATAGGGCGGATCGGCCCAGGGTGCATGCAGTGCCGATCCTGACCTCCCTGGGGCCCTAAGCGCCTTGCATAGTGAGCCTATAGGGCGGATCGGCCCAGTGTGCATGCAGTGCCGATCCTGACCTCCCTGGGGCCCTAAGCGCCTTGCATAGTGAGCCTATAGGGCTGATCGGCCCAGGGTGCATGCAGTGCCGATCCTGACCCCCCTGGGGCCCTAAGCGCCTTGCATAGTGAGCCTATAGGGCGGATCGGCCCAGGGTGCATGCAGTGCCGATCCTGACCTCCCTGGGGCCCTAAGCGCCTTGCATAGTGAGCCTATAGGGCGGATCGGCCCAGGGTGCATGCAGTGCCGATCCTGACCCCCCTGGGGCCCTAAGCGCCTTGCATAGTGAGCCTATAGGGAGGATCGGCCCAGGGTGCATGCAGTGCCGATCCTGACCTCCCTGGGGCCCTAAGCGCCTTGCATAGTGAGCCTATAGGGCTGATCGGCCCAGGGTGCATGCAGTGCCGATCCTGACCTCCCTGGGGCCCTAAGCGCCTTGCATAGTGAGCCTATAGGGAGGATCGGCCCAGGGTGCATGCAGTGCCGATCCTGACCCCCCTGGGGCCCTAAGCGCCTTGCATAGTGAGCCTATAGGGAGGATCGGCCCAGGGTGCATGCAGTGCCGATCCTGACCTCCCTGAGGCCCTAAGCGCCTTGCATAGTGAGCCTATAGGGCGGATCGGCCCAGGGTGCATGCAGTGCCGATCCTGACCTCCCTGGGGCCCTAAGCGCCTTGCATAGTGAGCCTATAGGGCTGATCGGCCCAGGGTGCATGCAGTGCCGATCCTGACCTCCCTGGGGCCCTAAGCGCCTTGCATAGTGAGCCTATAGGGTCTCTGCAAACAAACTATATCATACATATACAGTACATATATATATATATATAAAATGTTTGGGGGTTCTGAGTAATTTTCTAGCAATAAAGATTGATTTTTACTTGGAAGCAGCAAGCGCCAGAACAAGGTTTATCTTCTTAAGTGGTTAAACTTCCCTCTTCTACAGACCAAAGTCCATTCCTTTGATCTAAGAAGAAATGTTACTTTGTTTATTATCTGATTTGTGATAAAACTTGGCAGGCTGCCTGGATTTTTTATTTTCCAGCTGTGAGAACTTTCTGCACTTGTTAGAAAGAATTGTGAAATGCTGTCTTGAAGATCGGGAAGGGAAAAGAATGGTAACAATAAATCGCGCAGCTCTACTGGACACTCCACCCCCTTCCTCCCCTGGTGTGATGTCACAGCCCATTAACCCTTTCCTCATCAAGGCTATGGCAGCCGAGACACCCCTGGTCCCCAAGGTAAATAACATGGAGGAATCGCCCAACACAGCAATCACTATGCACAGCCTACTTACAGCAAGCTGATGGGGTCATTCCTTAGGGGCGGGGTCATTCCTCAGGGGCGGGGTCATGCCAGCATAGCTCCCATGGCTCTGGACCAGGGAAGAAAAGATCTTCCAGGCACATTAGTATTAATGTGTGAGAGGCGGGGAGGGCTGAGAGAGGCAGAAAGGGCTGAGAGAGGCGGGGAGGGCTGAGAGAGGCGGGGAGGGCGGAGAAAAGCGGGGAGGGCTGAGAGAGGCAGGAAGGGCGGAGAAAAGCGGGGAGGGCTGAGAAAGGCGGGGAGGCCTGAGAGAGGCAGGAAGGGCTGAGAGAGGCAGGAAGGGCTGAGAGAGGCAGGAAGGGCTGAGAGAGGCAGGAAGGGCTGAGAGGGGCTGTGAGAGGCGGGAGGGCTGAGAAAGGCAATGAGGGCGGAGAAAGGCAATGAGGGCGGAGAAAAGCGGGGAGGGCGGAGAAAAGTGGGGAGGGCGGAGAAAAGCGGGGAGGGCTGAGAAAGGCGGGGAGGGCTGAGAGAGGAGGGGAGGGCTGAGAGAGGCAGGGAGGGCTGAGAGGGGCTGGGAGGGCTGAGAGGGGCTGTGAGGGCGGAGAGGGGTGGGAAGGGCTGAGAGGGGCTGTGGGAGGCGGGAGGGCTGAGAAAGGCAATGAGGGCAGAGAAAGGCGGGGAGGGCTGAGAGGGGCGGGAAGGGCTGAGAGGGGCGGGGAGGGCTGAGAGAGGCGGGGAGGGCTGAGAGGGGCGGTGAGGGCTGAGAGAGGCGGGGAGGGCTGAGAGAGGCGGGGAGGGCTGAGAGAGGCGGGGAGGGCTGAGAGAGGCGGGGAGGGCTGAGAAAGGCAATGAGGGCGGAGAAAGGCAATGAGGGCGGAGAAAGGCAATGAGGGCTGAGAAAGGCGGGGAGGGCTGAGAAAGGCGGGGAGGGCTGAGAAAGGCAGTGAGGGGCTGTGAGAGGCAGTGAGGGCTGAGAGGGGCGGGGAGGGGCTGAGAGGGGCGGGGAGGGGCTGAGAGGGGCGGGGAGGGCTGAGAGGGGCGGGGAGGGGCTGAGAGTGCTGAGAGGGGCGGTGAGGGCTGAGAAAGGCGGGGAGGGCTGAGAGAGGCGGGGAGGGCTGAGAGGGGCTGGGAGGGCTGAGAGAGGCGGGGAGGGCTGAGAAAGGCAATGAGGGCGGAGAAAGGCAATGAGGGCGGAGAAAGGCAATGAGGGCGGAGAAAGGCAATGAGGGCTGAGAAAGGCGGGGAGGGCTGAGAAAGGCAGTGAGGGCGGAGAAAGGCAATGAGGGCGGAGAAAGGCAATGACGGTGGAGAAAGGCAATGAGGGCGGAGAAAGGCAATGAGGGCGGAGAAAGGCAATGAGGGCGGAGAAAGGCGGGAGGGCTGAGAGAGGCGGGGAGGGCTGAGAAAGGCAATGAGGGCGGAGAAAGGCAATGAGGGCGGAGAAAGGCAATGAGGGCGGAGAAAGGCAATGAGGGCTGAGAAAGGCAATGAGGGCGGAGAAAGGCAATGAGGGCGGAGAAAGGCAATGAGGGCGGAGAAAGGCGGGAGGGCTGAGAAAGGCGGAGAGGGCTGAGAAAGGCGGGGAGGGCTGAGAAAGGCGGGGAGGGCTGAGAAAGGCGGGGAGGGCTGAGAGGGGCGGGAAGGGCTGAGAGCGGCTGTGGGAGGCGGGAGGGCTGAGAAAGGCAATGAGGGCCGAGAAAGGCGGGGAGGGCGGAGAAAGGCAATGAGGGCGGAGAAAGGCAATGAGGGCGGAGAAAGGCAATGAGGGCGGAGAAAGGCAATGAGGGTGGAGAAAGGCGGGGAGGGCTGAGAAAGGCGGGGAGGGCTGAGAAAGGCGGGGAGGGCTGAGAAAGGCGGGGAGGGCTGAGAGGGGCGGGAAGGGCTGAGAGAGGCTGTGGGAGGCGGGAGGGCTGAGAGAGGCGGGGAGGGCTGAGAAAGGCAATGAGGGCGGAGAAAGGCGGGGAGGGCGGAGAAAGGCAATGAGGGCGGAGAAAGGCAATGAGGGCGGAGAAAGGCAATGAGGGTGGAGAAAGGCAATGAGGGCGGAGAAAGGCAATGAGGGCGGAGAAAGGCGGGAGGGCTGAGAAAGGCGGGGAGGGCTGAGAAAGGCGGGGAGGGCTGAGAAAGGCGGGGAGGGCTGAGAGGGGCGGGAAGGGCTGAGAGAGGCTGTGGGAGGCGGGAGGGCTGAGAGAGGCTGGGAGGGCTGAGAAAGGCAATGAGGGCCGAGAAAGGCGGGGAGGGCGGAGAAAGGCAATGAGGGCGGAGAAAGGCAATGAGGGCGGAGAAAGGCAATGAGGGCGGAGAAAGGCAATGAGGGCGGAGAAAGGCGGGAGGGCTGAGAAAGGCGGAGAGGGCTGAGAAAGGCGGGGAGGGCTGAGAGGGGCGGGGAGGGCGGAGAAAGACAATGAGGGCGCAGAAAGGCAATGAGGGCGGAGAAAGGCAATGAGGGTGGAGAAAGGCAATGAGGGCGGAGAAAGGCAACGAGGGCGGAGAAAGGCGGGAGGGCTGAGAAAGGCGGGGAGGGCTGAGAGAGGCAGGGAGGGCTGAGAGTGCTGAGAGGGGCGGTGAGGGGCTGAGAGGGGCGGTGAGGGGCAGTGAGGGCTGAGAGGGGCGGGGAGGGCGGAGAAAGGCAATGAGGGCGGAGAAAGGCAATGAGGGTGGAGAAAGGCAATGAGGGCGGAGAAAGGCAATGAGGGCGGAGAAAGGCAATGAGGGCGGAGAAAGGCAATGAGGGCCGAGAAAGGCGGGGAGGGCGGAGAAAGGCAATGAGGGCGGAGAAAGGCAATGAGGGTGGAGAAAGGCCGGAAAATGCGAGGAGGGCTGAAAAAGGTGGGGAGGGCTGAGAGAAGCTGAGAGGGGCTGAGAGGGCTGAGAGGGGCGGGGAGGGGCGATGAGGGCTGAGAGGGGCGGGGAGGGCTGAGAGGGGCGGGGAGGGGCGATGAGGGCTGAGAGGGGCGGGGAGGGCTGAGAGGGGCGGGGAGGGCTGAGAGGGGCGGGGAGGGCTGAGAGGGGCGGGGAGGGGCGATGAGGGCCGAGAGGGGCGGGGAGGGCTGAGAGGGGCGGGGAGGGCTGAGGTGGTGAAAAGGCTGGGATAGGCCAATTTCACCCCTGGGGAGCTCTATTCCCGTGAAGTAATAGTTTCCGCTCTTCACAAAAAAAATATATTGCTTCTCACCTACATACAAGAGGCACCCTCCGTTCACCTACCTGTACATGGAGGAATGTAGAAGGCCGTACACTTCCCGCTCCTTCTCTGGACAACCAAACAGCATGTAGTAGAAGACATGGAAGTTGCGCTCCCCGGAGTCCTGGTGAGTCACCCGCGATTTCTCCAGGAGATACTCGTTAATCTTCGCTCCCTTCACTGCAACCGAGAAACCAATCAACCACAATGCAGAGTGACCAATGAGAACACAAGAAGTAGCCAGCCAAGAGGACCTGTACCTCTACATTGTGTTCTTCACAGTAAAGAGGACCTGTCCCTCACCTCAAAGGGCACCTGTACCTCTACAATGAGCTCCTCACACCAAAAGAACTACCACCTCGTTCCTCCTCCCACCTCTACCAACACGTTCCTCCTCCCACCTCTACCGACACCTCGTTCCTCCTCCCACCTCTACAGACACCTCGTTCCTCCTCCCACCTCTACAGACACGTTCCTCCTCCCACCTCTACAGACACGTTCCTCCTCCCACCTCTACAGACACGTTCCTCCTCCCACCTCTACCGACATGTTCCTCCTCCCACCTCTACCGACACCTCGTTCCTCCTCCCACCTCTACAGACACGTTCCTCCTCCCACCTCTACAGACACCTCGTTCCTCCTCCCACCTCTACCGACACCTCGTTCCTCCTCCCACCTCTACCGACACCTCGTTCCTCCTCCCACCTCTACCGACACCTCGTTCCTCCTCCCACCTCTACCGACACCTCGTTCCTCCTCCCACCTCTACCGACACCTCGTTCCTCCTCCCACCTCTACCGACACCTCGTTCCTCCTCCCACCTCTACCGACACCTCGTTCCTCCTCCCACCTCTACCGACACCTCGTTCCTCCTCCCACCTCTACCCACACGTTCCTCCTCCCACCTCTACCCACACGTTCCTCCTCCCACCTCTACCGACACCTCGTTCCTCCTCCCACCTCTACCGACACGTCGTTCCTCCTCCCACCTCTACCGACACCTCGTTTCTCCTCCCACCTCTACAGACACGTTCCTCCTCCCACCTCTACAGCCACGTTCCTCCTCCCACCTCTACAGCCACGTTCCTCCTCCCACCTCTACAGCCACGTTCCTCCTCCCACCTCTACAGCCACGTTCCTCCTCCCACCTCTACAGCCACGTTCCTCCTCCCACCTCTACAGGCACGTTCCTCCTCCCACCTCTACAGGCACGTTCCTCCTCCCACCTCTACAGACACGTTCCTCCTCCCACCTCTACAGACACGTTCCTCCTCCCACCTCTACAGACACGTTCCTCCTCCCACCTCTACAGACACGTTCCTCCTCCCACCTCTACCGACACCTCGTTCCTCCTCCCACCTCTACCAACACGTTCCTCCTCCCACCTCTACCAACACCTCGTTCCTCCTCCCACCTCTACAGGCACGTTCCTCCTCCCACCTCTACCCACACGTTCCTCCTCCCACCTCTACCGACACCTCGTTCCTCCTCCCACCTCTACCAACACGTTCCTCCTCCCACCTCTACCAACACCTCGTTCCTCCTCCCACCTCTACAGGCACGTTCCTCCTCCCACCTCTACCCACACGTTCCTCCTCCCACCTCTACCGACACCTCGTTCCTCCTCCCACCTCTACCAACACGTTCCTCCTCCCACCTCTACCGACACCTCGTTCCTCCTCCCACCTCTACCAACACGTTCCTCCTCCCACCTCTACCCACACGTTCCTCCTCCCACCTCTACCGACACCTCGTTCCTCCTCCCACCTCTACCAACACGTTCCTCCTCCCACCTCTACCAACACCTCGTTCCTCCTCCCACCTCTACCAACACGTTCCTCCTCCCACCTCTACAGGCACGTTCCTCCTCCCACCTCTACCCACACGTTCCTCCTCCCACCTCTACCGACACCTTGTTCCTCCTCCCACCTCTACCAACACGTTCCTCCTCCCACCACTACCGACACGTTCCTCCTCCCACCTCTACCAACACGTTCCTCCTCCCACCTCTACAGACACGTCCCTCCTCCCACCTCTACCGACACCTCGTTCCTCCTCCCACCTCTACAGACACGTTCCTCCTCCCACCTCTACCAACACGTCGTTCCTCCTCCCACCTCTACAGACACGTTCCTCCTCCCACCTCTACCAACACGTCGTTCCTCCTCCCACCTCTACCGACACCTCGTTCCTCCTCCCACCTCTACCGACACCTCGTTCCTCCTCCCACCTCTACCGACACCTTGTTCCTCCTCCCACCTCTACAGACACGTCGTTCCTCCTCCCGCCTCTACAGACACGTCGTTCCTCCTCCCACCTCTACAGACACCTCGTTCCTCCTCCCACCTCTACAGACACCTCGTTCCTCCTCCCACCTCTACAGACACGTTCCTCCTCCCACCTCTACCCACGCGTTCCTCCTCCCACCTCTACCACCTCGTTGCTCCTCCCACCTCTACCCACGCGTTCCTCCTCCCACCTCTACCCACGCGTTCCTCCTCCCACCTCTACCCACGCGTTCCTCCTCCCACCTCTACCACCTCGTTGCTCCTCCCACCTCTACCACCTCGTTGCTCCTCCCACCTCTACCACCTCGTTGCTCCTCCCACCTCTACCCACGCGTTGCTCCTCCCACCTCTACAGGCACGTTCCTCCTCCCACCTCTACAGGCACGTTCCTCCTCCCACCTCTACAGGCACGTTCCTCCTCCCACCTCTACAGGCACGTTCCTCCTCCCACCTCTACAGGCACGTTCCTCCTCCCACCTCTACAGGCACGTTCCTCCTCCCACCTCTACAGACACGTTCCTCCTCCCACCTCTACAGACACGTTCCTCCTCCCACCTCTACCGACACGTTCCTCCTCCCACCTCTACAGACACGTTCCTCCTCCCACCTCTACAGACACGTTCCTCCTCCCACCTCTACAGACACGTTCCTCCTCCCACCTCTACCAACACGTTCCTCCTCCCACCTCTACCAACACGTTCCTCCTCCCACCTCTACCAACACGTTCCTCCTCCCACCTCTACAGACACGTCCCTCCTCCCACCTCTACAGACACGTTCCTCCTCCCACCTCTACAGACACGTTCCTCCTCCCACCTCTACCAACACGTTCCTCCTCCCACCTCTACCAACACGTTCCTCCTCCCACCTCTACCAACACGTTCCTCCTCCCACCTCTACAGACACGTCCCTCCTCCCACCTCTACAGACACGTTCCTCCTCCCACCTCTACAGACACGTACCTCCTCCCACCTCTACAGACACGTACCTCCTCCCACCTCTACAGACACGTTCCTCCTCCCACCTCTACAGGCACGTTCCTCCTCCCACCTCTACCCACACGTTCCTCCTCCCACCTCTACCCACGCGTTCCTCCTCCCACCTCTACCCACGCGTTCCTCCTCCCACCTCTACCCACGCGTTCCTCCTTCTTACCGTTTTCCTGGCTGAACCGTAACTGGATGTATTTTCCAAACCGGCTGCTGTTCTGGTTCATCACAGTCTGTGCGTTTCCAAACGCCTCCAACAGCGGATTCACCTGCAGAACACCAACAAATGTAAAATTCGGCAAAATGATGGAAGATCTGCGGGGGCGTCGCACACAATCCCAATCGCCCACTAAATCCAAGTGAGATATTCCTTCTAGATTATGTACGATGGGTACCAAGTCTAGAGGATGTACCTGGGATCTATAGAAGCCGTAATTTTCCCCGAATATCGGCATCCCAATGGATTGTCTTCATTCTATCCAGACTAGAAGAACCAGAACTTCCATCTCACCACTGATAACGGCGCTCTAGATCAGCAGTGATAACACTCATCCCCTCCCCCGGCCTTCTCCATTAAAGTACGAACCTTCTTATAAAACCAGGGCTACCCCTCCCCCCAGCTTCAGCCACTTTAGCTCCATTTGCCATGTGGCACCACAATCACCCCAATGAGCCTTGAATATTCTACAAGTGTTTCCAGTCTCAGACCAGTCTATATCTTTCCGAAACTGCTTGTGTCATACAAAACTAACGCCTACCCCCTAGGGCTCTAAAGAGGCCCACCCACTATATGACTAAACCAGTTCATCCATCATATGACTACACCAGTCCTTTTACCCCACTGAATACAGTCCCCAATTCAAATACTGGCCCAACATGACCAATCCAAAGCCATCCACAGTCCCCCCACCACCACCACCAAAGCCAGTCCATAGTTCAGACACTGGCCCACCATGACCAATCCAAGGCCACCCACAGTCCCCCCACCACCACCACCACCAAAGCCAGTCCCTAATTTAAATACTGGCCCACCATGACCAATCCAAGGCCACCCACAGTCCCCCCACCACCACACCAAAGCCAGTCCATAATCCCCCTCACTTCTCTACACCCAATGGATCATACATGGAGTCCCCCTTCCTTCTCTACACTCCATGGATCGTACACGGCGTCCCCCTTCGTTCTCTACACTCCATGGATCGTACATGGAGTCCCCCTTCCTCCTCTACACTCCATGGATTGTACACGGCGTCCCCCTTCCTTCTCTACACATCCATGGAGTCCCCCTTCCTTCTCTACACTCCATGGATCGTACACGGCATCCCCCTTCGTTCTCTACACTCCATGGATCGTACATGGAGTCCCCCTTCCTCCTCTACTCTCCATGGATCGTACACGGCGTCCCCCTTCCTTCTCTACACTCCATGGATCGTACATGGAGTCCCCCTTCCTCCTCTACACTCCATGGATCGTACATGGAGTCCCCCTTCCTCCTCTACTCTCCATGGATTGTACATGGAGTCCCCCTTCCTCCTCTACACTCCATGGATCGTACACGGCGTCCCCCTTCCTTCTCTACACTCCATGGATCGTACATGGAGTCCCCCTTCCTCCTCTACACTCCATGGATCGTACATGGAGTCCCCCTTCCTCCTCTACACTCCATGGATCGTACATGGAGTCCCCCTTCCTCCTCTACACTCCATGGATCGTACATGGAGTCCCCCTTCCTCCTCTACTCTCCATGGATTGTACATGGAGTCCCCCTTCCTCCTCTACACTCCATGGATCGTACACGGCGTCCCCCTTCCTTCTCTACACTCCATGGATCGTACATGGAGTCCCCCTTCCTCCTCTACTCTCCATGGATTGTACATGGAGTCCCCCTTCCTTCTCTACACTCCATGGATTGTACATGGAGTCCCCCTTCCTCCTCTACACTCCATGGATCGTACATGGAGTCCCCCTTCCTTCTCTACACACCATGGATCGTACATGGAGTCCCCCTTCCTTCTCTACACACCATGGATCGTACATGGAGCCCCCCTTCCTCCTCTACTCTCCATGGATTGTACACGGCGTCCCCCTTCCTTCTCTACACATCCATGGAGTCCCCCTTCCTTCTCTACACTCCATGGATCGTACACGGCATCCCCCTTCGTTCTCTACACTCCATGGATCGTACATGGAGTCCCCCTTCCTCCTCTACTCTCCATGGATTGTACATGGAGTCCCCCTTCCTCCTCTACACTCCATGGATCGTACACGGCGTCCCCCTTCCTTCTCTACACTCCATGGATCGTACATGGAGTCCCCCTTCCTCCTCTACACTCCATGGATCGTACATGGAGTCCCCCTTCCTCCTCTACACTCCATGGATCGTACATGGAGTCCCCCTTCCTCCTCTACACTCCATGGATCGTACATGGAGTCCCCCTTCCTCCTCTACTCTCCATGGATTGTACATGGAGTCCCCCTTCCTTCTCTACTCTCCATGGATCGTACACAGGGTCCCCCTTCCTCCTCTACACTCCATGGATTGTACATGGAGTCCCCCTTCCTCCTCTACACTCCATGGATCGTACATGGAGTCCCCCTTCCTTCTCTACACACCATGGATCGTACATGGAGTCCCCCTTCCTTCTCTACACACCATGGATCGTACATGGAGTCCCCCTTCCTTCTCTACACTCCATGGATCGTACATGGAGTCCACCTTCCTCCTCTACACTCCATGGATCGTACATGGAGTCCCCCTTCCTTCTCTACACTCCATGGATCGTACATGGAGTCCCCCTTCCTTCTCTACACTCCATGGATCGTACATGGAGTCCCCCTTCCTTCTCTACACACCATGGATCGTACATGGAGTCCCCCTTCCTTCTCTACACTCCATGGATCGTACATGGAGTCCCCCTTCCTTCTCTACACTCCATGGATCGTACATGGAGTCCCCCTTCCTTCTCTACACTCCATGGATCGTACATGGAGTCCCCCTTCCTCCTCTACACTCCATGGATCCTACATGGAGTCCCCCTTCCTTCTCTACACTCCATGGATCGTACATGGAGTCCCCCTTCCTCCTCTACACTCCATGGATCGTACATGGAGTCCCCCTTCCTCTACACTCCATGGATCGTACATGGAGTCCCCCTTCCTTCTCTACACTCCATGGATCGTACATGGAGTCCCCCTTCCTCCTCTACACTCCATGGATCGTACATGGAGTCCCCCTTCCTCCTCTACACTCCATGGATCGTACATGGAGTCCCCCTTCCTTCTCTACACTCCATGGATCATGTATGGCACCCCCTTCCTCCCACCATACCCCCGGGGGAAATGTACCTGCAGAATCTGTTGGCATAGTTGGCTGTTTCCGCGGCTCCGTCTCACCAGGTGGCGGAGGAGGAGTTTGGTGCTCTCAGTCTTTCCCGCTCCGCTGTCACCACTGAAAAATAGAATTTTTATAACAGCTTACCAGAAAAGCCCGGAGTAAAAAGCAGAAGAGAATAAACGTAGGGCTGGAATGACTGGGGTGGAATCTGGGCAACGGAGGGTTAAGGTAGCAGGAGAGCTCACAGGGGAGTGGCTGGAGGAGCGGTCCGGTGAGGGGGCGGAGCCTTATATATAGGGGGTGGGAGCGGCGCCAAAACCACACGCAGGCAGAGTGAGAACAGGGAGGCAGGATTTCCCACCCACCCTCCCTTGTTTGTTTCTTTTTGTTGTGTGGTGCGTCTGTTTTCTTTGCTTGCAGGTATAAGGACGGGTTGTCACGACAGCGGAAGCGGTGTCCTTGGTCCTTGACGGTGACAGTGAACTGATGGAATGGAAATGGTTGGGGGGCTCATCGATGGGATGGCCCCCTATGGTGGTTATTGCAGTGGAACGGTGTCTGCTGCAATATGGTTACGGTGCACTGCGGGTTAAAAAGGGGTCTCAGAGCTGGGTCGGCTGGAGGCCTGGGTTATGGTAATTGGTACCGCAGTGTAAAAAGGTTAATGGGGGTTGTTACTGTCAAGGATCAGTTGGGACTGGGTTAAATATTAAAAGTGTTTGGAAAATGTTAATAGTTAAAGTTGGAATGGTTGGACATTCCTATTATTAATAATTTGGTTAAAGATTGATTTGGTTACAAAATAAAAATGGCTGTTGTGGCCAATTTTCTCCAATTTAATGTGTCGGTCTCATTACTCGGGTGAAACTGGTAACGGGAAAGTGGGGGGTGGAAAAGGGAAGTATTTAATGGAAGGAGGGGGTGCATAGAGAGTGGCACATTGGAAACTACACTAGTCATGTAAAATCCTTTTCTTGGAGTACATCACGGGACACAGAGTCTTAATCATTACTATGTGGGTTATATGTTCCACCTTCAGGTGCTGGACACTGGTGTAATCAATTAGAACAGGAAGTTCCCTCCCTATATAACCCCTCCCATACTGGGAGCACCTCAGTTTTTGTCCCAAGCAATAAGTGTCCCAATATCCCCAAACAAGAGGGGCGGAGCTCTGTGTCCCGTGATGTACTCCAAGAAAAGGATTTTACAGGTAAGCTGTTATAAAAATCCTATTTTCTTTATCGTACATCACGGGACACAGAGTCTTAGTCATTACTATGTGGGATGTCCTGAAGCAATGCTTACTGAGGGGAGGGAGACACCAACAATGCAGACCGCCATCAGACACGAGGACCTCTAATGCTGCCTGCCGCATATTGTGCCAACAAAACAGGCTGCATCCTCCTGCCGTCTTATATTTACTTGATAGGATTTAGTGAACGTAAGCACAAATGACCAAGTTGCGGTCTGGCAATTCTTTTTTTTTTATATCAGAAAAGTTTTTATTGCTCATAGAACAAACAAGAAAACAGCAGTATGACATCTCATACAAGGTATAAACAATACACTACACATACAACTCTTCGTCAGATACCAGGCATGTATGCATCCTACCCTATATTGCGTCCTCCCTTCCCACTCTTCCATATCTAGCGAATTTAGTTACCTCCTAACAATCTCATCTGGACGAGCTCCACAGGGCTCAGGCCGGGTGTGGCTAGCCATGGATCCCATATTCTGTCAAACTTGCCCACCCTACCCCTGTGCTGATAAATGTACCTTTCCATCACAAGCATCTTGCCCATATGTGTCACCCATAGTTTAAACGTGGGGGGTGCCTCCAGTTTCCACTTCAGGAGAATGACCTTCCTGGCCTGGAATAAAGCTCTATTGAGTGCTACTCTAGTTATCTCCTCCGACACCGCCCCCTCCAGTACTCCGAGCAGGCAATAGACTGGCTCTAAGGGAACGGTAGTCTGGAAGACAGAGTTGAGCGTGTCCATGACCTCCCTCCAGAACCTGTGGAGTTTGGGGCAACGCCAGAGCAGGTGAATCAAATCACCCGTCCCTACCCTGCACCTGTTGCACATGGGGTCAGGGACCCTGCCCATTTTAAAGAGTTTCACGGGGGTGTAGTGGACCCGTAGTAGGATATATAGTTGCGATATTCTCTGTGCGACGTTAAGGGAACAACTATTGACCACCTGCAGTGCTTCCTCCCACATGTCACCTGTCAATGGCCCAACGTCCTCCTCCCACTGATCTGCCACCTTCATAGGATGTCCCTCTAGAAAAGAGTCAAGCAGCATATTATAGCACAGTGAAATAATGCCCTTGGTCTCCGAAGCGTCCCGTAGGACGCGGAAGACCGGAGTGGGGGACTGAGCCCACTCCACCGCGCCCCCCTGGGCCCTGATTGCATGTTGCAGCTGGACATAGTAAAAAAGCATGTTCTGTGGGAGCGCAAATCTGGACCTTAAAGTATCAAATGGGAGCAAAGTGCCCCTATGAAAAATCTGCTTGAGTAGGCTAATACCCCGATGGCTCCACCGGGGGCCCTGATCTAATTTGGCTAATTCCGTGTAATTGTCGTTATCCCATATCGGGCTGTATTCAGTAAACCCTGTGACCCCCTGGAGCTGCCTCGCCTTATTCCACACCTTCTGGGTAAGTGCATATGTGGGCATTTTCCTATTGGGCTTCTGGAAGTGCTGAGCCTCGAGTCCCTCCGGAATCGACCGGGCCCCAGTGCCAAACAGTAAAAGCCTGGCCGAGGAGCCGGCCGGGGCCGGAGACATGGCACCAATTAGGTGCTGTAGCTGCGCAGCTAGGTAATAGATCCATGGGTTGGGGAGTGCCAGGCCCCCCCCCTCCTTGGGCCGCTGCAATTGCTCCAGCTTTATCCTGGGCGTTTTGGTGTGCCATAGCAGTTGTCTAAAGAGTGAGTTTACCACTCTAAAAGTTTTGAGGGTGATGACTATCGGGGAATTGTGGAGCAGGTACAGCAACTGTGGCATCAGGATCATCTTAATGAGATTGGTCTTACCCGCGAGGGACATTTGCAGCCTATTCCATATATGGATCTTGTCTCTGAACCTGGTCAGTAGGGGAAAGATATTCAAACGACTATAATCAGTCACTATGGGGGAAACATGCACCCCTAGGTATTTAAAAGAGGACACTACCGGGACAGGGGTTGAGGGGCCACCCTCGGACTGAGGAGGTCCGTCCAAGTACATCAACGCGGATTTAGTCCAATTTATGGTGAGGCCAGAAAAATGTCCGAACCTCACCACAAGGGACATCACCTGGCTCAGGGATTCATCTGTATCTTCCAGAAACAGGAGCATGTCGTCGGCGTACAACATGAGTTTCTCATGCATGTCTCCATATCGGAAGCCCCTAACCGCTGGGCAGGCCCGCACCAGGGCCGCCAGGGGCTCAATCGCCAAGGCGAAGAGCAGGGGGGACAGGGGACAGCCCTGCCTGGTCCCCCTGCCCAAAGCGAAGGCAGGAGACATCCGGTCCGACAGCCGCACGGCCGCCTGAGGCGCGTCATACAACAGTCTCACCCACCTCAAAAAATTAGGGCCGAAGCCAAACTTGGCCAATATCACCCACAGATACCGCCAGCCGACACTGTCGAAAGCCTTATTGGCATCAAGTGACAACAGTGCCCGTTGGCCGACGGTGTCCGATGGGGTCTGCATGTTTAGGTACAGGCGGCGAAGGTTGGTCGCGGTGGAACTACGCGGCATAAATCCCGCCTGGTCAGGGTGGATTATGGATAGAATAATCGTGTTAACCCTCATGGCTAGTACTTTGGCTAAAATTTTAACGTCGCTCTGCAGCAGGGAGATGGGCCTGTATGAGCCTGGGTCCAGGGGGTCCTTGCCTGGTTTCAACAAAAGAATAATGTTTGCCCTTGTCATGGAGGGGGGTAGCTTCCTCTGTTCAAAAGCAGCATTAAAGACCTCTAGGAGTTTGGGGAGAATCTCCCCCCCATATTGGGTGTATACCTCCATAGGGATCCCATCGTCTCCCGGAGCCTTACAGGTAGGGAAGGAGGCAGCCGCCTTCGTTAATTCGTCAAGGGTAAGGGGAGCGTCCATTGCAGCTCGGGCCTGTCGGGACAACATCGGAAGATCCACGTCTTCTACGTATGTTTGTAGTTCACTGTCAGGGTAGTCGTCACAGGGTTTATACAGATCCATGTAGAAGGTCGCCAGCACGGCAACTATCCGCTCTGGATCGTTCACTAGCCTCCCCTGAGAGTTGCGAATTGCTCCTATGGCCGGGGACGCCTGTTGGGACCTGGCAATCCTGGCCAAAAGTCTGCCCGTCTTTTCCCCCTCCTCGTAAAAAGCCTGCTTGGTAAAAAAACGTTTCTTTTCCGCGGTGGACGCTCTCAACCGGTCCAGGGAGTCCTGGCCCGATATCCAAGCGTCCCTCGCGGAGTCCGAGGGATCTGTTACGTATTGTAATTCCAATCTCTGCACCTGGTCCCCGACCTGTTCTAGAAGTGCTGCGGAGTTGCGCTTAACGGCAGTGATTTCAGCAATGAACGTGCCCCTAAGGCAAGCCTTGAATGCATCCCACCCCTCGACTGCATTGCCCCCTTGGCCATTTTCCGTAAAGTATTTCCCTATCTGCAGCCCTATTCGCTCATGAGAGGTGAACAGTTTTAACCAGAATGCGTTCATTTTCCAGGGGGCCCTGGGAAGGGAGGAGGCCGGGCGGGTAATAAGGTGTACTGCCATGGGTGAGTGGTCCGATACCCCTCTGGGGAGATATTCCGACTTGGAGACCATTTGCAGAACCTGGGTGGACCCCACGCACAGATCAATGCGTGAAAGCGACCCATGGGTCTTAGAAAAACAGGAGAATTGTTTGGTCGTCGGGTGTCTGACTCTCCAAACATCAATCCAACCCACCTCCGCCAGCAGGCGGCTCAAAATAGTGCCTCTGCCCCCCAGCGGAGGTATGGCCGGCGGATGCCTATCCAGCCTGGGGTCCAAGCACCCGTTAAAGTCCCCCATAATCATGACAGGTATATCAGGCTTATCCGCTAAATGTGACAGGAGACATTGTATAACCTCTCTAGAAAAGGGGGGGGGAATATATACAAAAGCAAGTATCATTGTCACAGTAAAGAGTTTGCAATGCAAAAAGACATATCTCCCTTGGGAGTCTATTACCGATTCTATTTCCTGGTAGGCCAAGGATTTGTGAACCAACACACTCACCCCCCGAGAGTAAGAGGTGTGAGTGGAGTGGTATGCCTTGCCCACCCAGGAAAGTCCCAGGCATCCTATAGTGTCTTTCGTAAGATGAGTCTCCTGGAGACCCACTACTGCAGGATGGAACTTCTTCAGGCATGAGCCAATCATAGTGCGCTTCAGGGGGTCATGGACACCACGGACATTCCATGATACTATAGGTGTGGTAGCCATGACCGTTGGGGATTAATGGCATCGCCGTACGGCGATAGCGTCTCAAGTCCACCTCGAGCACAGGAGTCCAGAACAAAAAATGCGTGCCTGTAGGCATCAGTCCATGTACGAAATGGGTGGAGGTATAAAAAATATAATGTGGGGAGAGGGGAGGTAGCGTAGCGTATAGTGAAATGAGCAAAAAACAACACAAAAACTGAGATGAAAAAACACAGTCTCCGGAACTCTGTGCCAACCGGGCACCTATCAGTCCTCCCCAGACTACGGGGTCGTTCTCTAGCGTGTGCGACATAAAGGGGGGGCCTCCCCCTCTGCCGCTCAGATTCCAACATTGGAAAGGTAATTTTTCAAAAGCTCTGAGCTCGCGCTGACAAAAACAAGAAAAAAAAAGAAAGAGAAAATAGCAATGTCCCGCAATTAGAGATATAAAAAATAGGCATTTCCCACAACAGGTGTCATACCTAGTCCATCTTGTGCGGTCAGGTGTTTCAGTCCCCCTCGTCTACGTCTCTTCTCCTGCGCAAATCTTGTTCGTTGCGGTCCAACCACTCCGCAGCATCCGCGGCGGATTCGAAGAAGGTGGCTTGGCCTCTTACTGTGACTCTTAGTTTGGCCGGGTACAGCATGGCGTATGTCACTTGAATCTTTTGTAGGCGCTTCTTCACATCAGCAAATTTGGCTCTCCTGCGCTGCACTTCTGCGGAAAAGTCCGGGTAGAATGAGACCCTTGCTCCATTATAGTGTACAGTCCCCTTCTCCCGCGCCAGCCTGAGCACTATTTCTCTGTCTCTATAATTGAGGAGCCTGGCGAGCATGGGCCTCGGCGGATTACCTGGCGGGAGGGGTCTTGGTGGCGTGCGGTGGGCCCTCTCCACCGCAAATAGTGTGGTAAATGCTTCCGCACCAAATATCTCCTGGAGCCATGACTCCACGAAGGCTGTGGGGTCCCGGCCCTCCACCTTCTCAGGGAGCCCCACGATGCGAACATTGTTCCTTCGTAGGCGGTTCTCGATATCGTCTGTCTTTGCGTTGGCTTGACCAGCTTGCTGCAGCGCAGTTCTGGTGTCTCTAACGAGGTGGGGCATCTGGTCCTCCACCTCACTAACGCGCCCCTCCACTGCCGTGGTGCGTTCTCTTATCTTCTGGATGTCATGTCGGATAAATGACACAGTTTCTGTCAGGGCCCCAAACTGCAGCTTTAGGCCATCCACGGACGCAGTCACAGATGTGGTGCAGCTTTGCACTGCCTGCAGGATCTCACTCAGCGTGGGTTGTGGAGCATCCTCTGGCCTCTCAAACAGGTCAGCTATCTGTCCTTGGGACACCTCCAGGGGCAGCGTGTCATCTAGGGTGGAGGCGCCATCTTGCCCCCCAGCCTCATGTAATGGTGCCGACAGCTGAGGGGGAAGGGAGCAGCTCGGGCCCTGGAGCTTTTGGGTATAGTACAGCATATCTTTGGGCTGCTCCCTCCCCTGCTGTTTTGAGGTCTTGGCCGGCTTACCCGTCTCCTTGTTTGTCTCCCAGCCGCGCGTGGCCCTCTGAGGGAGGACGGAGCCGGCGCCATCTTGGAGGGCCAGGGCCGCCACCACCGCCGCTTCTTTTTCGCCTCTACGGGCCATCCCGGGGATCGGGAAGGTCTCTGTGTGGTCACCGCCGTGTGGAGGAAGGTAGGGTGGGTCTGTCGGCGCTTTGTGCGGTACAGGATCGCCGCGGGAAGGATCGTTGCAGGATCAATAGCGGGAGCTCCGTGCCAAGCGTCCGCTCACATGCCTGTCCAGGCCACGCCCCCGCGGTCTGGCAATTCTGAGTCATAAAGGCTTGGTAATGCACCCCGCATGAAGAGCTTACTATCCTGGTAGGGTGCACCCCAAAAAGAAACAGGGGGAAGCCCTCTCTATAAACCACAAGCCTGAATAATAACCTGATGAATCAACATTTGACAATAGTTGATTTAGACACTGCCTGCCCCTAGCTGGGACCTCCTGGTAGCGCAACAACATCAGTCTTCCGTATCCGAGCAGCCGCTTCAGATAGGTCTTGACCTCTCTTACTATAACGAGAGAGCGCATAGCCATTTTATGATCTGAACACTGCCCGCCCACATCTAGGGTCTTCTGGCAGCAAAACAAAACGTTAGGTTTCTATATCTCAAGCCTTCAGATAGATCTTTAACTGCTCTTATCTTTATTGAGAGAGAGCAATAACCTTTCCTACTGTGGAACAAGGTCATGAAAAAAAAAAAGAGGGAAAGGGAAGGCAAGAATATCTTAATTCAAATGAACACTGGATCCTTCTTTTTTTTTTTTTTTTTTTTTTTTTTTTTTCCACTTCAGACTTCACCACAGCGAGAGACACGCTCATGATTTTATTCATAATTCCATCTCTACATCTGGTTTAGCATCATTTGTGGTCTATTACGTATCTTTTTTTTTTTATACTTCTTATATTTTTTTATTTTTTTTTTTTTTTTTTTTTTTCCCTTCATCGGGGACTATATCCAATATACTAAGTACGGATTTTCAATACAAGAAATTTTTTATCCGCGTGACAGAGAAAAAACGAAAACCCCCTTTACCCCCCTCCCCAACGAAAACCCCCCCTCTTCCCCCCACCCTTCACCCACCCAGGACCATCCCACGACTCCACTTGCTGAATTCATTCCCTTAGATGCACTTACATTCCTATTCCTCTCTCAGATTTTCTGCGAAACTCCAGGACTTTTTGAATTCCAACCAGGGGGCCCAGATATCCTTTTCCCCTATCTTATTTTTATAAACTCCGTATTTTAATTTCTCTCTCCTATAAGTATCCTCTACGGAGTCGATCCATTCCCACATTTGCGGACTTTCCAAATCTCTCCATTTTAAGGGTATCAATCGTTTCGCTGCATTGAGCAAATGAGGCATCAAAGAGCCCTTATATTCCTTCTCTGGTACCTCCCCCCCATGAAAGAGAACTACCCATGGGTTATCTTCTACTTCCTTATTTGTTATTACTTTTATGAGGGCCAAGATTTTTTTCCAATAGGCTTTGATTTTCAGGCAGTCCCACCAAAGGTGCGCCATCGTTCCTCTTGACGCACAGCCTCTCCAGCATTTCTCTGACTCCTCCGCTCTAAATTTGGCCATTTTATCTGGGGTGGCATACCACCTCGTCAGACATTTAAAGTTCATCTCGGCGGTTTTTACATCCACCGCCGAGGTGTGAGTCATGTTCAGGATTCTTCCTATGGACAATTTCCCTCTTGGGACACCTAAATCTCTTTCCCAATTTTGGATGTATTTTAGCGTGTCCAACTCTTCCGTTTTCTGCAGGTATTTATAGATTTTAGATATATTTCCTTTTGAGCTTTCAGTGCTACATAATTGTTCCAAAATAGTATACTCCTCTTGTGTCCTCAAAGGGTGTGGGAGGCGCTTGACAAATGACACCAACTGCAAGTATCTCCACTCGTCAAGCGCCCTAATTCCAATCCTATATTTGATATCGTGAAGTGTCCTAATTTTACCCTCTAGTGTTATATCTTTTAACTGTGTTCTCTTTGTAATCCAATTTCCGCCAACTTCTTTTGTCCCTGGTGAAAAATATTCATTTTCTTTTAACTCTATTAAAGGTGAGTTGAATTCTGTTTTTAATTGTTTATGTAATCTATCCCAAATCCTCCACGCATTATGTGTAATTGTGTGTGTTGACGTGTGTAAAGATCTATATTGTGGTGGGTTCCAAATTAATCTCCCTAGCTGTGCCCTCGCTAATGTGCATTCAATGTGTATCCATCTTTTATCCTGGGACTCTTTAGCCCATTCTATAACCCGTGAGAGAACCGAAGCATTATAATACAATCTAATATCCGGTACCGCTAAGCCTCCCTTTTTCTTGGCCCGTTTTAGTGTTTGAGCAGACACCCTGTGTTTTTTATTATTCCAGATGTAGTTCATTATGAGGGAGTTAATTATTTTGATGTATGACGGTGGCAGGTAAATTGGGACCATTTGAAACTTATACAGAATTTTTGGGATAAGGACCATTTTTACCACATTTATCCTCCCGAACCAAGAGATTGGTTTATTATATATGTTTTTAATTTCTCTTTTAATTTCATTAAGCAGGGGGATGAAGTTTATTCTATATATTTTCTTAAAGTTATTTGCTAGTTTTATGCCCAGGTACTTTATCTCACTTTGCCATGTGAAGTTATATTTCTTCCGCAGATATTGTTCTTCCTCTTTAAGAATGTTAATGTTCAGGATCTCCGTCTTTTCTGTATTCATTTTAAAGTTTGATACTTCACCATATTGTTTTAAGGTAGCTATTAAATTCGGGAAAGTGACTCTTGGGCTGCTTATAAAAAATAGAATATCGTCTGCAAAGGCGGACAATTTGTGCTCGTCTTCTCCTACTTCTACTCCATATATTTCTGGGTTTTGTCGGACCATTGCCAGCAGGGGTTCCAATGAGAGGACAAAGAGGAGGGGGGACAGGGGGCAACCCTGCCTAGTTCCATTTCTCATCTCGAAGGGTGCGGAAAGAGATCCGTTGATCTTGATCCTAGCACATGGATGAAAATAGAGAGTTTTGATCCACTTAATCATCCTTGGGCCTATTCCTATAAATTCTAATGTTTGAATCAGGAACCCCCAGTCTACCCTGTCGAACGCTTTCTCGGCGTCTACTGACAGGAATAGACCGGGGGTCCCCTTTTCTTTAATCTGCTCCAGGAGAAGAAGAGCCCTAACCCCATTGTCCTTACCCTCCCTCCCAGGTATGAAGCCAACCTGGTCTGGGTGGACAACATCTGACATCAACCCCTTCATTCTTTCGGCCAAAATTTTTGCATACAGTTTAGTGTCTGCATTCAGGAGTGAGATTGGTCGAAACCCTGAGCAGATCGTATTGTCCTTTCCCTCTTTTTTAATGACAGTAATCGTAGCTGTTAATGCCTCTCTACTCATCTCGTAGTCTAGCCCCAGGCCATTGAAATATTGGCAAAGTCTAGGGACTAAGATGGTACTAAACCTTTGTATGTAGGCTGACGTGAAACCGTCTGGTCCGGGGCTTTTCCCCTTAGGGGTATTTTTTAAGACCTCTCTTATTTCCTGCTCAGTTATACATTCCTCCATTCTTTCTATCTCGCACTCTTCTATCTTCGGTAGGTTAGTTTGCTGTAATACTTCCCTGATCTTTTCCCTTTTTTCGGCTGGGTCCCTAAACTTCTGTTGAACATCGTATAGTTTTTCATAATAGCATCTAAAAGATTCTGCTATTTGATTTGTCACATATACCAAGTCCCCGTTCCCGTTCCTAATTTTTTCAATAAAATTCCTGGTTTTCTTTTTTCTTACCATTCTGGCCAAATTTTTACTAGGCTTATTTCCCCAGACATATCTTTCTCTCTCTATCCTGTCTATGAAGTTCTTAGTTTCTTGCCCAACAAGGGCTTTATATTCATCTCTTGTTATAGTTAACTTACGGAGTGTTTCCCTCTTTTGTCCCTGTATTTTATGTTCCTGTTCCAGCTTATATATCTCCTCCTTTAATGTTTTTAATTTACTCGCCCTTATTTTCTTTTTCTTTGCCCCTTCTGCAATAAAAATCCCTCTTATATAGGCTTTGTGAGCGTCCCACAGAGTTGCTCTTGAGATATCCTCCCTGTCATTCTCCTGAAAATACCATTCCAATTCTTTCTGTACTCTTTCGACCACCTCCTCGTCCCCCAACAGACCTTCATCCAATCTCCATTCAGGTGGGGAGGATTTTTGTATGGATGTGTTTATTATCATGGTTACAGGAGCATGGTCTGATAGTGTCGTGATCTCACAACTTGCTTCTACCACCCTCTCCAAAAGTCTGTGGTCCACGAGGATGTAGTCGATCCTCGAGTACGTCCCATGTACAGGGGAGAAAAACGTATAGTCACGTGTCTTGGGGTTACGAATTCGCCAGACATCAACCATTTGATTTTGTGACATTTGTTTTTTCAATAGCTTAAGGTGCTCACCACTATTCCCCTGTACACGGGACGTACTGTCGAGGCTTGGGCACATGCAGAAGTTAAAGTCCCCCATCAGCACCACATGTCCCTCTTCAAAATCTTTTAATTTTCTGAGGATTTTACTGATATATTTAACCGAGTTCACATTGGGGGCGTACACATTTGCCAGGGTATAATCCTCCTCTCCTAGTTTTATTTTCAAAAACAAGTATCTCCCCTCAGGGTCGATCATTCTGTCCACCAATGTGAATCTAACTTCTCTTGAAAATCCAATGGCAACCCCACGGGATCTAGATGAGACTGTATCCCCATAGTACCAAACAGGGTATTCAAGTGAGTGCAGCTTTATATTGGACTCTAAGGTAATGTGGGTCTCTTGTAGGTAGGCAATATCTACTTTATACTGCGTTAATTCGCCAAGAATTTTATGTCTCTTGGTATAGGAGTTTAATCCTTTTACATTATATGATAGGAACTTAATATCTGTCATTTATTTATTTTTTTTTTTTTTTTTTTTTTTTTAATTATAAGTTTGAAGATAATTCTTGTGGAGTCGTACGGATGGTCCCCCTCCCGTTTCCCTCCCTCCCTCCCCCCGCCCCTTTTCCCCCCGCCCTCCCACTTTTCCCCCACCCCCCCTTCACTCCCCAGCCCCGCCTCCCTCCCTTCCCTACCCCGGCCCACTGGCCTGGGAGCCGCTGGTAGAAGACTCCTCGCCTTCATCCTTGGCTCCTCTTTCGTGGTGGTGTTCAGGGCTCCCCCTTGACTCCCCCCCCCCCCCCCCCCCCCCCTCCCCCCACCTCCCCGTCCAGCTTTCCAGAATTCCATACTAAGCAGAGATCAGCTAATCCACCCAGTCAGGGAGATCAGGGATTTTTAAGTCCATTTTAGAGCAGAATTCGTTCAGTTCCTCCGGGTACCTAAGTCGTGCTGTTTTACCCCCCTTTATACCTATGAGGCACGCCGGAAATCCCCATTGGTACTTAATATTTTGTGCCCGCATAAGCTCCAAGAGGGGTTTCAAGCATCTCCTCCTTGCCAGTGTTTCTTTCGCCAGATCGGAGAATATTTGTAGCTCAGTGTCTCTATATCTCAGGGGGGGTTTCCCCCTAAGCCTACTCCATATTTCTGCTTTATCGACGTAGTTCCTGAACCTTACGACCACATCCCTTGGGCCATATCTTTCTATTTGTTGGGGGTTCCCCACTCGGTGCACTCTCTCAATCTTAAGGGGCTTGGATTCTACTGGTCTCTCTAGCAGGGGGTTAAAAATTATGTTCATGATGTCTCTTAGGTCTTCATCTTTTCCTTCTACTAACCCTCTGATTCTAAGGTTCTGTCGCCTGTTGCGATTCTCCTGGTCCTCAATCCTATATGCCACCAATCTCTGGTTTTCGGTCAAGGCCTTTACTTGCTTTTTCAAGGATTTTATTTCCTGATCCTGCTCCTCTATTCTCTTTTCCGTCTCTTCCACTCTTTCTCGAAGCCCTCCTAGGTCTATTCTTACTTTGTTAATTTCTGTCCTTATGATATTTTCCATGACATTTTCCATCCTCAACAGCATTGCGTTCATCTCTGCCTTTGTAGGGGGCTGTGTATCTTGGGCTAGCTCCTCTGCATTATTTTGCTCTTGCTCGCTTTCTAGTGTCGTTTCACCTCTAGAACTCTCCGCACTACCTGTTCCTATACCTTTTTTTTTATCGATCTTCTTCTTTTCAGTTTTTTTTGCGAGTCCTGGGCTTTTAAGGCTCCCTTCCTGCGTCATATATTGCTGTATGGAGCTATTCCCCGAGTTATTCTTAGTTGGTTTTGTAGTGCCACCCCTCGTAGATCTATTCATTTTGTTGGCGGGTCGAATTCTCTTCCCCAGTTTGGAGATGGATTTTTTTTATTTTTTTATTTTTTTTTTGAAAAAGGAAAGGTAACGGTCCACGACTTTCTTCCCTGATAAGAGCTCCTATCTTCCCTTATCCACTACTCATGTCCTGAAAAAGTAAATATTTTAATAAAGAGAGGGCCACAGGAAAGCAAGAGCCCTGAACTGAGAAAGAGAAATAAAGGGCTGATCAGCAGGGGAGAGGACGTTTACTGCTTTAAGCAGAATTACCTGGGCTACCGGATTCTCTTCTTATAAGGTAAATACCTTCAGTGTTTTTAAAGAGCCAACTCCTATGCTACATCAGCCCTGAACTTCCTCATTATTCCAGAGACAGGGGGGACACTTTGAGTCAGAGAAGGTCTAAATGATCTTTTCCCTGTCCCCCAATCTTCAAAAACTAGAATTTTACCAGCTTCTCACGGTCGCGTGTGCGTTACCGGTACAGTCCAGAGAAAGAGTAATGTATTTTTGGTCATCCTTCACCGGCCTAAGTTTCCCCTCAGAACGCTAATGCCTCAATGCCCAGGCCATCGGGGTTGTCGTTAATTCAGCTATATAAAAGGGCAATTAGGTAGATCATGAGAGGGAAGATCAGAATTTATATTGCCCTAGATTTCCCTCCTGTTTGACTCCATAGACCAACCAGAGCCATTCAATAAGGACAGGGACCATACACTTAAATATGTCCTAAATAAAACAGGTAGTGTAGAGATTTTACAGCAGGTGGTGAGTTCAAATAAACCAGATATCATACTCCTCAGATATTTCTTCAATTACATCATCATGTCCCGGTGTGGGTTATATATTCAATTGTATGTTCATTTACATTTCACTTGCATTTTGTATTCGTGTTCCCTTCATATACAGTTCTCACGGATATCTAACCCAGTAGAAGATTAGCATCTAATTCTTCTCCAATTTTTACACAATAAGACACCTTCTGATGTACTGGTGTATGGTCATTCCGGGGGACAGTATTATAACAAACGGGAGGGGGGGTCACGGGGGGGGGGGGGGCCCGCTCGGACTCGGCTCTACTGAGCGCCTCACCAGACCCTTTGCTTTTACTCCTGGTCCACTGCCCGGCTACGTGCCTCCGCTGGATTTCTGATAACCCCTGCACCGCATATCTCCGCTCAGGCTGCTGACATCAGTGCTGAGAACGCGGCAGCTTTAATTTCTCCGGCGCTGCGTGTCCATCAGGGGCTCGTTCTCCGGCAGTTTTCAGGTAAGTATGCCCGGTCCCGGGCGGGGATGTGGCGGGGTTGCGGCACCCGCTCGCTTCTCACAGATCTCACGCTGTGAACTGCGAGGTCACGAGCGGTGCCGACGGAGCCTCAGAGCGGCGTGTGTCTCCTGCCGCCATAGAGCCGTCCTACACCTCCCACCTCACTCGTGCTACGTCACGTCCTCATCCGCCTCCTCGGCTTGCCTTCTGACCTGTTCAACACTGGATCCTTCTAGCCAATAAGGTTGGGTGAGGATTTAACCTCACCCTTCTTGGAAAAATAATTAAGTATGGCTCTATACAAAGAAACTCTCTTGCGGGGGCAGCCGCAACCAAGACCACCGATTTCCTCTTTAGAAGGATGAAGGGAAATATATATGGTGCATCAGCCCAAGGTGCTGACTCTGTAGCACACTGGATCCAATCCTCCGAGCACAAGGGCGCCTTAACTGGCGGACTTATACCCGTCACCCCTTGTATAACGGCCCAGATCAAGAGTGTGCCGAGATCGGATCCTTGATGGAACTTAAGGCTAGCTCCACGTCCTTTCCAATGTAGGAAGGCAAGAATTTTACCTATGACACACTACCAAGGATGCCACCCTTTGGTTTCACACCAGGAACATGGGCCTTCCATATCCTAGGATATCTTCTGGTCATGGAGGCCAGCTGTCCTGTATGAATCAAGGTAACTGCCGCTGATTCTGAGCGTCCTGATCCTCAAGAATGCAGGCTATAACAGCCAGACCATTAATACCCCTGTATGCAAGACAGGAAGTAACCCTGCAAAGCAGGCCTGGACAAGCTGTAAGGGACCCTGGGTCCTCTACGATCAGTTCTGCTGTCCCTGCACAGTAAGGTCGTATGGGCTATGCTGGAGAAATTAAGCCAGCTTCCGTTCTCTTCTGATGTAGCATGGAAGCCACGAAGGTTGCGGCCCTGGGGGGAGAAAACCCATAAACCAGCGACAACTGGTCCCCCAGGATCACGAACACATCCGTTCCGCATGCGGGTGGATCCTTTGTCCTTGACAAAGTTGTTCAATGTCTTGTTGAACCTGGACGTCAACACCCTTTATGTGCAGGGTAACGTTTCTGTGACATTTGGTCAGAAAAAAGTCGGGGTGTAGAGGCCAATCTCCCGGACCCGATTGTTGATGGTTTCAGCGAATCGCCTGCCAATCTAGCATTCCATGAAATGACAATTGACAATAGGCAAGGCACAAGCTCCTCTCTGGTAAACAAAGTAAACCACTAGAGAGGCATAGTCAGATTGTATTCAGACAGAGCAACCCTGTTCAGGCCCTTAAGCCAGATGCTCCATCCGTAGCTCTAGAAAGCTAGCAGATAAGGCTCCCTTGGAGCTTGACCACCTTCCCTGTGCCGTGGTCTCTTCCAGGCCTGGATTCTATCCCTAGAGGCCAGTCCTCGCAAACGCCACCTCCCAGGTAACGGGTATGAAGGATCGTCCCTTCTGTCAATCATTCAGTTAAGAACCATCCACTGAAATTCCAGCATATCCCTGGGACAAGACTCCTAGGATAATGCAAGGTTAGGATCCACTTGTTCCAGGCCGACCGAGTAATATTTATATCAGCCTTGAATAAAACTGAGCATAGGGAACTGTCTCTGAATGAAGCCGCATATTCCCTCTAGATTGGGACCCTAACCCAGGAGTTCCAGATATTTAACCATGCTGGACTTCCCTAGGCCCAGCCATGCTACCGACTGATCTGTCAGCACGGGTTTGCCTTGATATGCCATTACTGCTATACCCTGGGCCTTTAGCCCTACTAGAGACGGCCCTAGCAGCCTTGTAAGTAAACACACCTGCAAATACTGGCCCAGATTCCGGTAGAATTTGCCCCTTTCTTACGGAGGCACAGGGCAGCGTTTTTGCCCTGAGCCCCCGCAAATTTACTGCGCTACCCGCGATTCACGGAGCAGTAGCTCCGTAAATTGCGGGGGCGCTGTGTAAACTTGCCCTGCGTAAGGGCGCCTAATGTAAATGATCCCGTAGGGGGCGGGAATCATTTAAATTAGGCGCGCTCCCGCGCCGAGCGCATGCTCCGTCGGGAAACTTTCCCGACATGTATTGCGGCAAATGACGTCGCAAGGACGTCATTTGCTTCAAAGTGAACGGCGTCCAGCGCCATTCACGAATCACTTACGCAAACTACGTGAAATTCAAATTTCACGACGCGGGAACGGCGGGTATACTTTAGCATTGGCTGCCCCTACTATTAGAAGGGGCAGCCTTACGCTAAAGACGCCGTACGGAAACTCCGTAACTTGCGTACGCAGGGCCCGCGCAACATTGTGAATCGGTGTTAGTATGCAATTTGCATACTATACACTGAGCACAATGGGAGTCCCCCTAGCGGTCATCGCAAGAATGCAGCCTAAAATCTGCGTGGCATAAGAGCCTTATGCCACGCAGATTTTAGGCTGCAGTCGGCGTAACGAGGTTCCTGAATCAGGAGCATTCGTAACGCCGGGGCAAGTAAGCAATTGCGCTGTGTAACTATGGTTACGCAGGCGCAATTGCTCTCTGAATCCGGGCCCCTGTAGCTCCCCCTATGTGCATGTGGCAAGCTATAAAGCATACCTCCCAACTTTCTGAGATGGGAATGAGGGACACCTATCAGCAAAAGTATGCAGGCATAGGACACACCCCTTGCCACGCCCCCTTAAAGGAGAATTGTACAAAAAAATAAGATTGGTTAAACCCACAAGGGCTTTTTTTACCACTACTATTTCTTTATATTGGCCTTTGAAATTTACAAATGCAGCAATTTAGAAATCAGATGAAAGGTTTAGCACTGGGAAACACGTTTTGATAGATAAAAAGTGCATTTTATATACAACTCTATAGATCAGACCAAAATGAGGGACACATGAGGAGAATGAGGGACAGAGGGACATTGCTCCAAATCAGGGACAGTCCCTCGAAATCAGGGACAGTTGGGAGCGATGTATAAAGCCATATGCCTCTGTGGAAGCGTGTGTTCATGGAAGCATGAGTTCATACAAATATGTTTTCCGCAAACACATGAAAAAGGAGGCGTGCTGCATACACGCATACATATAGCATGTGATCTATGAACAAGCATCCTGCAAGCAAGTATGCGCTATGAACGTGTTATGCAGCATTGTGAAGCACGTACCCCTGCAGACACGTGTTCCTATGTAAGGCCAAGGAATCCTGTATAATTAAGGAAACTTAATTATCATGCCTCATAAGTCAAACTCTAGGCAAACATGCATCCTTATGCGATTCAGCAATTTTCATGCGATCCAACATCTATGCATCTTAAGCTCTCCTGTGCGGACAAGTACCCCATGTGGGACCAAGGATTCTTGTATGATCGAGCACCACTGCGCGATCCAGCAATTTTATGCAATTAAGCCTTTTAATGCGATTTTTGGCATTTCTGCGGCTCTCTGTGTGACCAAACCTGCCTGAGTAATCCAGGACTCGGGTGATCAGATAACCATGTGAGATCCCGCAACTTTATGCGATTTTAGGCACATGTAAAATCATACAAACAAAAAAACATCAACAATAAAACATGCTTTGTTACCGGTTTTTACCCCACATGCATTTTGAACATTCCAAACTCATGTAAAGAGGCAGTTATGCTCTGCAGATGTGCGACTCCGCAAACATGCAACGTTAGCCATGTGCACAGCAGCAACTGTGCACCCCCCGTTGTGCATTCGGTTAGCCTGAAGCCAACACCAGGATGAGGACTTTATAGAGACAGAGGCTCTGGCCGTCTAGGCTGAGGGAAGTTATATGCAGCTTGGATCTCTGAAAAGACTGCAGCTGTAACCAGAGCCTGTGGGGCTTCTGATAGTTTTCTCCTCATTAGGCTGACACCTGTTATCTGTTCTCCGACAATAAACCTTCATCCTTAGGGCCCTTTCACACGTACGGACCGTATGTCCGCATTTTCATCCGTCCGTTTGCGGATGAAAACGGGACATACATGCGACATAAAGGTCCCTATGTGATTACGGGTGTCAGCGGATGAACATCCGCTGACACCCGTAATTTGTCCGCCTCCGCAAAGATCCGCATTTGCAGACAGAAGAAATCCTATTTTTCTTCCGTCTGCCGGATCGGATGAACACGGACATATGGTCCGTGTTCATCTGATCCCCCATAGGGGAGAGCGGAGGAAACACAGGGCGGTCCATGTATAGTGGGCGGGGACCGCCCTGTCAGCTGCCAGCTCAGCGGGGATTTTACAGAGGATCCCCGCTGAGCTTTGCGGACACACGGAGCGGATCATTACTGATCCGCTCTGTGTGAAAGGGCCCTTAGGTCTTTCAATCCCTGGTTTGAGGATTTAGAGCAGGGAAAGGGCCACACCCTGTTTTCTGCTTGTGAGGCTGCTGTGAATATAGCAGTTAACCTCTTATAGACCCATAAATGCAATGCAACAAAACATATGCAGACAATGTTGGGGGAAGCTCACGCCTGACTGGGCTGATAGCTCATTATGTGAGCTATCTTAAGTCTCTACAGGGGAGGATAGTATCATACAAGCATGATAAAAAAGGGCCACCAGATTCAGGTGGCGATACCCCTTCCTACCCCTGAACCCTCTTTTACGGGGAGACAAAAAAGTCCTAAGCAAAAAGCAAAGGAACTTAACCCTGGTGCATCAACAGCTGAACTTAGTCTAGCAAATAATGCCTGCTAACACAGCTAGATGCCGAGTAGGCGTCTTAGATGAATCTGTATCCAATTTCCACGAGGTGCTTACGTGCCCAAGCTACTGTGTCCCCCTGGCTTTCCGACGTCTGGGCCTTTCAAAGGGGCCGCCCTGCGTCTGCACCATGAGCCGGCGCACGTGAGCGTGTGCCAGCGGCAACCACATCGTCCCCCCGCCTACAAAGCGCGCTCCTCTCGCACACGTAGGAGAATGGTGGAGGCGGGGGGAGAGGGAGATCCCCGAGGAGTGCCTTAGAGACTACGAGGGACCCCCCCCCCCCCATCGTGGCAGAGCCTGAAGCGGAGGCAGTAAGCCGCACCCTAGATCAGCTAACCTTGAGCTTTCGTTCGTGGAAAGCATGGTAAGCGAAACACCCGGCATGTCCTCTTAGGGCCCTTAGTGGTGGAAACAGATAAGACATGCTCATGTAGGGGTACCAACCTCCTGAAGGGGAGATCTATGGGTATTACAGCCATCCTGTCTCAACAGACATAGTGGTTTCTTTGCCTAGGCACACATGTATTATAGGGAAGACCCAATAGCCCCTTCAGCAGAGGACTAGGACCCACTAGGGGAGGTATATGGGTGCCAGAGCCATCCTGTCTCAGAAGACTTTGTGGTTAAGTTGCCCATGCATAGAAGCATAAAATAGGCGAGACCCATAATCCCCAATGGAGAACCCACTGACGGACCAAGTCCCATAGGTACCTCCGCTTACCTTTCCACGCTGCAGGGTATTGCAAAGCAAGAGGCC
This sequence comes from Rana temporaria, assembly GCF_905171775.1. Taxonomy (NCBI): domain Eukaryota; kingdom Metazoa; phylum Chordata; class Amphibia; order Anura; family Ranidae; genus Rana; species Rana temporaria. The sequence goes on along the minus strand of NC_053489.1, from coordinate 690,274,210 downwards.
CAGCCTTCACCCCTCAACGTGGGCTTCGTCTCAGACCTTCAGGGACTGGGGTCCATAGCAGGTCACCTCTCCCCTGGACCTATATAGCACCCTGGCAACAGAAAAAATATTTGGTCTTTGGCATCGACCAATGTACTGGAACCCAGGGTCCAGCTCTCAGAGAGAAGCATTATAGGCAAAACCTCGTTCTTCGTACCGAGGCCCGGGGACCGTCCACTTTGGCTATGAAGCACCTTGGACGGATCCGGATTCGATGGAGGCTTTTTACATCCAGCATGGATCCCTCCAGTGGAGCTCCTCAGAGAACATGTTCATTCGTGACCAACACCTTAGACACTGGTGAAAAAACTGAGGTGCTCCCAGTATGGGAGGGGTTATATAGGGAGGGAACTTCCTGTTCTAATTGATTACACCAGTGTCCAGCACCTGATGGTGGAATATAACCCACATAGTAATGATTAAGACTCTGTGTCCCCCAATGTACGATAAAGAAACACAAAGAGATCTGATTCACACAAACCTGATTGGCTCAGGACTGGGTGGGGCTTTCAGGACTCAAACTTTACCAAGCACACCATTTTAAAAGAATACTCCGGTTTTATTAAACATTGACACTCGGAACCTAAACATTCTGAATATCCAATAGCTTTCCAAGTTAACATTTCTTGCAACCATGGCAACTGTACTCAGATTGTAGATAGATTTTCCCTATTCCTCATCCCCCTGCTCCTGTAATCTGTGGGATCTCAGAGAATTGGTATGGGATCTGATGTTCCAGGAACGTCCCTGTGACACGGCACCAGGAGCATCCCTACATTAGAAGTCCTCCCTTGTAGCTCCTGCCCCGGAGAGAAGTCCTCCCTTGTAGCTCCTGCCCCGTAGAGGAGAAGTCCTCCCTTGTAGTTCCTGCCCCGGAGAGGAGAAGTCCTCCCTCGTAGTCCCATCCCGGAGAGGAGAAGTCCTCCCTTGTAGTTCCTGCCCCGGAGAGGAGAAGTCCTCCCTCGTAGCTCCTGCCCCGGAGAGGAGAAGTGCTCCCTTGTAGCTCCTGCCCCGTAGAGGAGAAGTCCTCCCTTGTAGCTCCTGCCCCGGAGAGAAGAAGTTCTCCCTTGTAGCTCCTGCCCCGTAGAGGAGAAGTCCTCCCTTGTAGCTCCTGCCCCGGAGAGAAGAAGTCCTCCCTTGTAGCTCCTGCCCCGAGGAGGAGAAGTCCTCCCTTGTAGCTCCTACCCCGGAGAGGAGAAGTCCTCCCTTGTAGCTCCTGCCCCGGAGAGGAGAAGTCCTCCCTTGTAGCTCCTGCCCCGTAGAGGAGAAGTCCTCCCTTGTAGCTCCTGCCCCGGAGAGGAGAAGTCCTCCCTTGTAGCTCCTGCCCCGTAGAGGAGAAGTCCTCCCTTGTAGCTCCTGCCCCGGAGAGGAGAAGTCCTCCCTTGTAGCTCCTGCCCCGGAGAGGAGAAGTCCTCCCTTGTAGCTCCTGCCCCGTAGAGGAGAAGTCCTCCCTTGTAGCTCCTGCCCCGGAGAGGAGAAGTCCTCCCTTGTAGCTCCTGCCCCGTAGAGGAGAAGTCCTCCCTTTAGCTCCTGCCCCGGAGAGGAGAAGTCCTCCCTTGTAGCTCCTGCCCCGGAGAGGAGAAGTCCTCCCTTGTAGCTCCTGCCCCGGAGAGGAGAAGTCCTCCCTTTAGCTCCTGCCCAGGAGAGGAGAAGTCCTCCCTTTAGCTCCTGCCCCGGAGGGGAGAAGTCCTCCCTTGTAGCTCCTGCCCCGGAGAGGAGAAGTCCTCCCTTGTAGCTCCTGCCCCGGAGAGGAGAAGTCCTCCCTTGTAGCTCCTGCCCCGTAGAGGAGAAGTCCTCCCTTTAGCTCCTGCCCCGGAGAGGAGAAGTCCTCCCTTTAGCTCCTGCCCTGGAGAGGAGAAGTCCTCCCTTTAGCTCCTGCCCCGTAGAGGAGAAGTCCTCCCTTGTAGCTCCTGCCCCGGAGAGGAGAAGTCCTCCCTTGTAGCTCCTGCCCCGGAGAGGAGAAGTCCTCCCTTGTAGCTCCTGCCCCGTAGAGGAGAAGTCCTCCCTTGTAGCTCCTGCCCCGTAGAGGAGAAGTCCTCCCTTGTAGCTCCTGCCCCGGAGAGGAGAAGTCCTCCCTTGTAGCTCCTGCCCCGGAGAGAAGTCCTCCCTTGTAGCTCCTGCCCCGTAGAGGAGAAGTCCTCCCTTGTAGTTCCTGCCCCGGAGAGGAGAAGTCCTCCCTCGTAGTCCCATCCCGGAGAGGAGAAGTCCTCCCTTGTAGTTCCTGCCCCGGAGAGGAGAAGTCCTCCCTCGTAGCTCCTGCCCCGGAGAGGAGAAGTTCTCCCTTGTAGCTCCTGCCCCGTAGAGGAGAAGTCCTCCCTTGTAGCTCCTGCCCCGGAGAGAAGAAGTCCTCCCTTGTAGCTCCTGCCCCGAGGAGGAGAAGTCCTCCCTTGTAGCTCCTACCCCGGAGAGGAGAAGTCCTCCCTTGTAGCTCCTGCCCCGGAGAGGAGAAGTCCTCCCTTGTAGCTCCTGCCCCGTAGAGGAGAAGTCCTCCCTTGTAGCTCCTGCCCCGGAGAGGAGAAGTCCTCCCTTGTAGCTCCTGCCCCGTAGAGGAGAAGTCCTCCCTTGTAGCTCCTGCCCCGGAGAGGAGAAGTCCTCCCTTGTAGCTCCTGCCCCGGAGAGGAGAAGTCCTCCCTTGTAGCTCCTGCCCCGTAGAGGAGAAGTCCTCCCTTGTAGCTCCTGCCCCGGAGAGGAGAAGTCCTCCCTTGTAGCTCCTGCCCCGTAGAGGAGAAGTCCTCCCTTTAGCTCCTGCCCCGGAGAGGAGAAGTCCTCCCTTGTAGCTCCTGCCCCGGAGAGGAGAAGTCCTCCCTTGTAGCTCCTGCCCCGGAGAGGAGAAGTCCTCCCTTTAGCTCCTGCCCAGGAGAGGAGAAGTCCTCCCTTTAGCTCCTGCCCCGGAGGGGAGAAGTCCTCCCTTGTAGCTCCTGCCCCGGAGAGGAGAAGTCCTCCCTTGTAGCTCCTGCCCCGGAGAGGAGAAGTCCTCCCTTGTAGCTCCTGCCCCGTAGAGGAGAAGTCCTCCCTTTAGCTCCTGCCCCGGAGAGGAGAAGTCCTCCCTTTAGCTCCTGCCCTGGAGAGGAGAAGTCCTCCCTTTAGCTCCTGCCCCGTAGAGGAGAAGTCCTCCCTTGTAGCTCCTGCCCCGGAGAGGAGAAGTCCTCCCTTGTAGCTCCTGCCCCGGAGAGGAGAAGTCCTCCCTTGTAGCTCCTGCCCCGTAGAGGAGAAGTCCTCCCTTGTAGCTCCTGCCCCGTAGAGGAGAAGTCCTCCCTTGTAGCTCCTGCCCCGGAGAGGAGAAGTCCTCCCTTGTAGCTCCTGCCCCGGAGAGGAGAAGTCCTCCCTTGTAGCTCCTGCCCCGTAGAGGAGAAGTCCTCCCTTGTAGCTCCTGCCCCGGAAAGGAGAAGTCCTCCCTTGTAGCTCCTGCCCCAGAGAGAAGAAGTCCTCCCTTGTAGCTCCTGCCCCGTAGAGGAGAGGTCCTCCCTTGTAGCTCCTGCCCCGGAGAGGAGAAGTCCTCCCTTGTAGCTCCTGCCCCGTAGAGGAGAAGTCCTCCCTTGTAATCCAGGAGGGGAGAAGGGGGGGTTGGGGATTGGTGACCCTACGATCACATTACATATAGAATAAAGGGGAACTCCAATCACCTGATCACAATGGTCTGATTCCCAGAGGAGCTCGGATTGGCTTGTAGATTGCGGTACGCACGATCGGCCACAGCGAATATGTGCGGAGGAAGAGATCTGATTGGCTGAGAGCTGTACCTATCAGATACCTGCAGGAAAGAAACTTGTATTAGAGGGGAACTCCGGACATCAAATGTATCCACACATTACAAAGAAACCTCTGGGGAGGGGCAGCAATGTTAGAGGGGAGGGATTTCAGATGAGAGGGGAGGGGCAGCAATGTTAGAGGGGAGGGATTTCAGATGAGAGGGGAGGGGCAGCAATGTTAGAGGGGAGGGATTTCAGATGAGAGGGGGAGGGATTTCAGATGAGGGGGTGGAGCTCAGCAGTGTGATGTCATTCTGAGACAAAATAAGAATGACAACACAGGAGATACACAGCATCCTCTGATCACCCCTCTGTACCCCGACACCCCACTACAATCCTCTGATCACCCCTCTGTACCCCGACACCCCACCACAATCCTCTGATCACCCCTCTGTACCCCGACACCCCACTACAATCCTCTGATCACCCCTCTGTACCCCGACACCCCACTACAATCCTCTGATCACCCCTCTGTACCCCGACACCCCACCACAATCCTCTGATCACCCCTCTGTACCCCGACACCCCACTACAATCCTCTGATCACCCCTCTGTACCCCGACACCCCACTACAATCCTCTGATCACCCCTCTGTACCCCGACACCCCACTGCAATCCTCTGATCACCCCTCTGTACCCCGACACCCCACCACAATCCTCTGATCACCCCTCTGTACCCCGACACCCAATCACAATCCTCTGATCACCCCTCTGTACCCCGACACCCCACCACAATCCTCTGATCACCCCTCTGTACCCCGACACCCCACCACAATCCTCTGATCACCCCTCTGTACCCCGACACCCCTCTGTACCCTGACACCCCACCACAATCCTCTGATCACCCCTCTGTACCCCGACACCCCACTGCAATCCTCTGATCACCCCTCTGTACCCCGACATCCCACCACAATCCTCTGATCACCCCTCTGTACCCCGACACCCCACTACAATCCTCTGATCACCCCTCTGTACCCCGACACCCCACCACAATCCTCTGATCACCCCTCTGTACCCCGACACCCCACTACAATCCTCTGATCACCCCTCTGTACCCCGACACCCCACTACAATCCTCTGATCACCCCTCTGTACCCCGACACCCCACCACAATCCTCTGATCACCCCTCTGTACCCCGACACCCCACTACAATCCTCTGATCACCCCTCTGTACCCCGACACCCCACCACAATCCTCTGATCACCCCTCTGTACCCCGACACCCCACTACAATCCTCTGATCACCCCTCTGTACCCCGACACCCCACTACAATCCTCTGATCACCCCTCTGTACCCCGACACCCCACCACAATCCTCTGATCACCCCTCTGTACCCCGACACCCCACTACAATCCTCTGATCACCCCTCTGTACCCCGACACCCCACTACAATCCTCTGATCACCCCTCTGTACCCCGACACCCCACTGCAATCCTCTGATCACCCCTCTGTACCCCGACACCCCACCACAATCCTCTGATCACCCCTCTGTACCCCGACACCCAATCACAATCCTCTGATCACCCCTCTGTACCCCGACACCCCACCACAATCCTCTGATCACCCCTCTGTACCCCGACACCCCACCACAATCCTCTGATCACCCCTCTGTACCCCGACACCCCTCTGTACCCTGACACCCCACCACAATCCTCTGATCACCCCTCTGTACCCCGACACCCCACTGCAATCCTCTGATCACCCCTCTGTACCCCGACATCCCACCACAATCCTCTGATCACCCCTCTGTACCCCGACACCCCACTACAATCCTCTGATCACCCCTCTGTACCCCGACACCCCACCACAATCCTCTGATCACCCCTCTGTACCCCGACACCCCACCACAATCCTCTGATCACCCCTCTGTACCCCGACACCCCACTACAATCCTCTGATCACCCCTCTGTACCCCGACACCCCACCACAATCCTCTGATCACCCCTCTGTACCCCAACACCCCACCACAATCCTCTGATCACCCCTCTGTACCCCGACACCCCACCACAATCCTCTGATCACCCCTCTGTACCCCGACACAATCCTCTGATCACCCCTCTGTCCCCCGACACCCCACCACAATCCTCTGATCACCCCTCTGTACCCCGACACCCCACTACAATCCTCTGATCACCCCTCTGTACCCCGACACCCCACTACAATCCTCTGATCACCCCTCTGTACCCCGACACCCCACTACAATCCTCTGATCACCCCTCTGTACCCCGACACCCCACCACAATCCTCTGATCACCCCTCTGTACCCCGACACCCCACTACAATCCTCTGATCACCCCTCTGTACCCCGACACCCCACCACAATCCTCTGATCACCCCTCTGTACCCCGACACCCCACCACAATCCTCTGATACCCCTCTGTACCCCGACACCCCACTACAATCCTCTGATCACCCCTCTGTACCCCGACACCCCACCACAATCCTCTGATCACCCCTCTGTACCCCGACACCCCACTACAATCCTCTGATCACCCCTCTGTACCCCGACACCCCACCACAATCCTCTGATCACCCCTCTGTACCCCGACACCCCACCACAATCCTCTGATCACCCCTCTGTACCCCGACACCCCACCACAATCCTCTGATCACCCCTCTGTACCCCGACACCCCACTACAATCCTCTGATCACCCCTCTGTACCCCGACACCCCACTACAATCCTCTGATCACCCCTCTGTACCCCGACACCCCACCACAATCCTCTGATCACCCCTCTGTACCCCGACACCCCACCACAATCCTCTGATCACCCCTCTGTACCCCGACACCCCACCACAATCCTCTGATCACCCCTCTGTACCCCGACACCCCACTACAATCCTCTGATCACCCCTCTGTACCCCGACACCCTACCACAATCCTCTGATCACCCCTCTGTACCCCGACACCCCACTACAATCCTCTGATCACCCCTCTGTACCCCACCACAATCCTCTGATCACCCCTCTGTACCCCGACACCCCACCACAATCCTCTGATCACCCCTCTGTACCCCGACACCCCACTACAATCCTCTGATCACCCCTCTGTACCCCGACACCCCACTACAATCCTCTGATCACCCCTCTGTACCCCGACACCCCACCACAATCCTCTGATCACCCCTCTGTACCTCGACACCCCACTACAATCCTCTGATCACCCCTCTGTACCCCAACACCCCACCACAATCCTCTGATCACCCCTCTGTACCCCGACACCCCACCACAATCCTCTGATCACCCCTCTGTACCCCGACATCCCACCACAATCCTCTGATCACCCCTCTGTACCCCGACACCCCACCACAATCCTCTGATCACCCCTCTGTACCCCGACACCCCCACACAGCATCCTCTGATCACCCCTCTGTACCCCGACACCCCACCACAATCCTCTGATCACCCCTCTGTACCCCGACACCCCACTACAATCCTCTGATCACCCCTCTGTACCCCAACACCCCACCACAATCCTCTGATCACCCCTCTGTACCTCGACACCCCACCACAATCCTCTGATCACCCCTCTGTACCCCGACACCCCACCACAATCCTCTGATCACCCCTCTGTACCCCGACACCCCCACACAGCATCCTCTGATCACCCCTCTGTACCCCGACACCCCACCACAATCCTCTGATCACCCCTCTGTACCCCGACACCCCACTACAATCCTCTGATCACCCCTCTGTACCCCGACACCCCACCACAATCCTCTGATCACCCCTCTGTACCCCGACATCCCACCACAATCCTCTGATCACCCCTCTGTACCCCGACACCCCACCACAATCCTCTGATCACCCCTCTGTACCCCGACACCCCCACACAGCATCCTCTGATCACCCCTCTGTACCCCGACACCCCACCACAATCCTCTGATCACCCCTCTGTACCCCGACACCCCACTACAATCCTCTGATCACCCCTCTGTACCCCAACACCCCACCACAATCCTCTGATCACCCCTCTGTACCTCGACACCCCACCACAATCCTCTGATCACCCCTCTGTACCTCGACACCCCACTACAATCCTCTGATCACCCCTCTGTACCCCAACACCCCACCACAATCCTCTGATCACCCCTCTGTCCCCCGACACCCCACCACAATCCTCTGATCACCCCTCTGTACCCCGACACCCCACTACAATCCTCTGATCACCCCTCTGTACCCCGACACCCCACTACAATCCTCTGATCACCCCTCTGTACCCCGACACCCCACTACAATCCTCTGATCACCCCTCTGTACCCCAACACCCCACCACAATCCTCTGATCACCCCTCTGTCCCCCGACACCCCACCACAATCCTCTGATCACCCCTCTGTACCCCGACACCCCACTACAATCCTCTGATCACCCCTCTGTACCCCGACACCCCACCACAATCCTCTGATCACCCCTCTGTCCCCCGACACCCCACCACAATCCTCTGATCACCCCTCTGTACCCCGACACCCCACTACAATCCTCTGATCACCCCTCTGTACCCCGACACCCCACTACAATCCTCTGATCACCCCTCTGTACCCCAGTACGGCCCACCACAATCCTCTGATCACCCCTCTGTACCCCGACACCCCACCACAATCCTCTGATCACCCCTCTGTACCCCGACACCCCACCACAATCCTCTGATCACCCCTCTGTACCCCGACACCCCACCACAATCCTCTGATCACCCCTCTGTACCCCGACACCCCACTACAATCCTCTGATCACCCCTCTGTACCCCGACACCCCACTACAATCCTCTGATCACCCCTCTGTACCCCAGTACGGCCCCCTCCCCCACCATCAATCCAATGTTAGTTGGAGGTTTTTCCTGTTGGGGGGTTCAGGTCTCCCCTGAGTGACGAGCTGATCAGAGGGGGGAGGGGAAGAACAATTATATATTGATCATTTCTGATTCCCACCAGGCTGGTTTTATGGCTGTGGGTGAGAAACCCCCCTATATACGGGTCAGAAATGGGGACCCCTCTGCATGCCCCCTCCCCCCCCATGGCTGTCACATGACCGGCTGACAGTTCTATCTCCAGTAAATTCAGGGGGGGCGGAGTCACTCGTCAATCAGGCGATGATGTCACAGAACAAAGGTGAGGAGGAGAAGATTTCAGGTTTTTCTTGTAGAATTCTTCCTGAAGAGATAACATTCCGATCCCCTCCCCCTCCCCCACTATTCCCCGAGACGTCCCCACCATTCCAATCCTTCAATGATCTATAACCCCCCTCCCCCACCATTCCCCGAGCCGTCCCCTCCCCCACCATTCCAATCCTTCAATGATCTATAACCCCCCCTCCCCCACCAATCCAATCCTTCTCTGATCTATAACCCCCCTCCCCCCAGATCCTTCTCTGATCTATAACCCCCCTCCCCCACCTCCCAGACCCTTCTCTGGTAGAATAGGACTTGGCTGTCTCAGGTAAAGTCGCACCTGAGGATGAAATCCTCGACACTGCGCAACAAACAATCATCAATTCCCATGAGAGCCGCAGCTGAGAAATCAACAAAGTGAAACATAAAAAACACCCCGGGGGCGGAGTCACAAAGTACTTGCGCCGACAGATCTCCAGATACGCCGCATAAGTATAAATGTGCGCCGTCGTATCTGTGCGCCGGACTCAGAAACTAAGAAACACCTGAAAACAGGCTTCATCCCGCCGACGTAACTTTCCTACGCCGGCGTAGAGTGGGCGCATATTTATGCCGGACGCATGGCGGCGCTCCCATTGATTTTCTATGCACATATGCAAATGAGGGAGATACGCCGATTCACGAACGTACGTGCGCCCGGCGCAGGCTACGCGAGGTGCGTGTAAGTTGTACGTCCGGCGTAAAGTTATTCCCCATAAAGGAGGCGCAACCCGGCAACAGACATGCTCAGGTCTGCACCAGGGAACACAAGCCGGCGTATTGTGCGCTGGACGTGCGTCTGGCTGGGCGTACGTTACGTTCGCGGCGTAGCTTAGGAAGTTGTGTCGGCGTGGTTGTGAGCAGGTGGGGGGTGTGCGCATGCGCAGTTCGTGATACGTACCTGTCTGGCGCTCGGCCCATCATTTGCATGGGGTCACGCCTCATTTGCATGGGTCACGCCCACTTCCACGTACGCCTTCCAAACCCGTGCCACGCTGCCGCAGAATTGGGAGCACTGGCTTGCTGAATGCAGTGCTTGCCTCTCCGCGCTGCGTTGGCGTAGCGTATGGCAGTTACTCTACGGCAGCGTAATGTGCGCCCACTCTCTGTGAATCTGGGCCATCACGTCTGCCTCCCGACGTACGTTTCGCTAGAAGACACATTTTTTGTGTTGATGTTCGGTCCTTCATTATGAGCCGCGCCATTTACATTCCCACGTGTGGCGCAGTATATCCCATTCTTCTCTATGGAATCCATGACACTGAGCTGCCGAGTCTCAGGTAGTCTCCAGGTAAAGCCGGAACCTGAGGATGAATTTTACTGTCTGTAGAAAGTTATTTCATCACCAACCATCCCCCGACCCCGGGGGCCCCAGACACATCACCAACCATCCCCCGACCCCGGGGGCCCCAGCCACATCACCAACCATCCCCCGACCCCGGGGGCCCCAGCCACATCACCAACCATCCCCTGGCCCCAGCCACATCACCAGCCATCCCCCGCCCCCAGCCACATCACCAACCATCCCCCGACCCCGGGGGCCCCAGCCACATCACCAACCATCCCCTGGCCCCAGCCACATCACCAGCCATCCCCCGCCCCCAGCCACATCACCAACCATCCCCTGGCCCCAGCCACATCACCAGCCATCCCCCGCCCCCAGGGGCCCCAGCCACATCACCAACCATCCCCCGACCCCAGCCACATCACCAACCATCCACCGACCCCGGGGGCCCCAGCCACATCACCAACCATCCCCCGACCCCGGGGGCCCCAGCCACATCACCAACCATCCCCCGACCCCGGGGGCCCCAGCCACATCACCAACCATCCCCCGACCCCGGGGGCCCAAGCCACATCACCAACCATCCCCCGCCCCCAGGGGCCCCAGCCACATCACCAACCATCCCCTGGCCCCAGGGGCCCCAGCCACATCACCAACCATCCCCTGGCCCCAGGGCCCCAGCCACGTCCTATTCTGCCACAAGATGGGCTCTGGGGCCCCAGGAGCCTCCATGTATCAAACCCCAGTAAGCCATGCATCCTGGGAGCCAAAGGGACCCTTCATTTCCAGGGCCCCATTGCTGCTCTAAGACCCCCAACCTTCTTATCCCCCAGAGGGATCCCACCCATATTCTGACAGCTGGACTCTGATTGGCTGCTGAGCAAATGAACATTTTCCAACAATCCCGTTCAAGAGAATCGATCTGCTGGAGCCAAACATCGAATTCTGCCCAATCCTGCTTCACGAATCTACAATCCCCTCCCCCAAACACACCGATCTATAATCCCCTCCCCCCAATACACACAGACCGACCCATCTGAGTGTACACCGATCTACAAATCTCCTCCCCCACCATCTACAATCCCCCCTCCCCAGACACACAAATCTACAAATCCCCCCAACAATCTACAACCCCCTCCCCAGACACACCAATCTACAATCCTCCCACCCCCAATACACGCAGACCGACCCTCCATCTGGGTGTACACTGATGTACAAATCTCCTCCCCCACCATCTACACCCCCCTCCCCAGACACACAAATCTATAAATCCCCCCCCCAACAATCTACAACCCCCCCCCCCCAGACACACCAATCTACAATCCCCCCCAATACACGCAGACCGACCCTCCATCTGTGTGCACACCGATCTACAAATCTCCTCCCCCACACATGCTGATCTACATCCATGAGGAGACCACAGAAGTCCATCAGGGGAGACTCCGGACTACAACCAGCCATTATTCTCAGAATTGTTTCCATTAATAACCTTAATAAAGTTTTTTTTGTTGTGATTTGCATTTTATTTTTCTTTGGCCATATTGTTGCCGGGCAGATTACAAAACACATTCCACGCTTTTCTGCAGCTTCTCCAAGTCCCCGCCCCTTTCCAAATACGCAGCAGATGAAAAGAAATCCTGGATGTGAACCCCATAGGAAAACATGGAAATGGACTGGAGTGAGGTGTGACCCAGACCTGAGATGGCCACCAGAAAGGGTTCTCTACGGGGAAAGGCCACCAGAAAGGACTCTCTACGGGGAAAGGCCACCAGAAAGGGTTCTCTACGGGGAAAGGCCACCAGAAAGGGTTCCCCACGGGGAAAGGCCACCAGAAAGGGTTCTCTATGGGGAAAGGCCACCAGAAAGGGTTCCCTACGGGGAAAGACCACCAGAAAGGGTTCTCTACAGGGAAAGGCCACCAGAAAGGGTTCCCTAAGGGGAAAGGCCACCAGAAAGGGTTCCCTACGTGGAAAGGCCACCAGAAAGGGTTCCCTACGTGGAAAGGCCACCAGAAAGGGTTCCCTACGGGGAAAGGCCACCAGAAAGGGTTCCCTACAGGGAAAGGCCACCAGAAAGAGTTCTCTACGGGGAAAGGCCACCAGAAAGGGTTCTCTAAGGGGAAAGGCCACCAGAAAGGGTTCTCTACGGGGAAAGGCCACCAGAAAGGGTTCCCTACGGGGAAAGGCCACCAGAAAGGGTCCTCTATGGGGAAAGGCCACCAGAAAGGGTTCCCTACGGGGAAAGGCCACCAGAAAGGGTTCTCTACGGGGAAAGGCCACCAGAAAGGGTTCCCTACGGGGAAAGGCCACCAGAAAGGGTTCCCTACGGGGAAAGGCCACCAGAAAGGGTTCTCTACGGGGAAAGGCCACCAGAAAGGGTTCCCTACGGGGAAAGGCCACCAGAAAGGGTTCTCTACGGGGAAAGGCCACCAGAAAAGGGTTCTCTACGGGGAAAGGCCACCAGAAAGGGTTCTCCAAGGGGAAAGACCACCAGAAAAGGGTTCTCTACGGGGAAAGGCCAACAGAAAGGGTTCCCTACGGGGAAAGGCCACCAGAAAAAGGGTTCCCTACGGGGAAAGGCCACCAAAAAGGGTTCTCTACGGGGAAAGGCCACCAAAAAGGGTTCCCCACGGGGAAAGGCCACCAGAAAGGGTTCCCTACGGGGAAAGGCCAGAAAAAGGGTTCCCCACGGGGAAAGGCCGCCAGAAAAAGGGTTCCCCACGGGGAAAGGCCACCAGAAAAAGGGTTCCCCACGGGGAAAGGCCACCAGAAAAAGGGTTCCCCACGGGGAAAGGCCACCAGAAAAAGGGTTCCCCACGGGGAAAGGCCACCAGAAAAAGGGTTCCCTACGGGGAAAGGCCACCAGAAAGGGTTCCCTACGGGGAAAGACCACCAGAAAGGGTTCCCCACGGGGAAAGGCCACCAGAAAGGGTTCCCCACGGGGAAAGGCCACCAGAAAAAGGGTTCCCCACGGGGAAAGGCCACCAGAAAGGGTTCTCTACGGGGAAAGGCCACCAGAAAGGGTTCCCCACGGGGAAAGGCCACCAGAAAGGGTTCTCTACGGGGAAAGGCCACCAGAAAGGGTTCTCTACGGGGAAAGGCCACCAGAAAGGGTTCTCTACGGGGAAAGGCCACCAGAAAGGGTTCCCTACGGGAAAAGGCCACCAGAAAGGGTTCTCTACGGGGAAAGACCACCAGAAAGGGTTCCCCACGGGGAAAGGCCACCAGAAAGGGTTCCCCACGGGGAAAGGCCACCAGAAAGGGTTCTCTACGGGGAAAGGCCACCAGAAAGGGTTCTCTACGGGGAAAGGCCACCAGAAAGGGTTCCCTACGGGAAAAGGCCACCAGAAAGGGTTCTCTACGGGGAAAGACCACCAGAAAGGGTTCCCCACGGGGAAAGGCCACCAGAAAGGGTTCTCTACGGGGAAAGGCCACCAGAAAGGGTTCTCTACGGGGAAAGGCCACCAGAAAGGGTTCCCTACGGGGAAAGGCCACCAGAAAGGGTTCCCTACGGGGAAAGACCACCAGAAAGGGTTCCCCACGGGGAAAGGCCACCAGAAAAAGGGTTCCCCACGGGGAAAGGCCACCAGAAAAAGGGTTCCCCACGGGGAAAGGCCACCAGAAAGGGTTCTCTACGGGGAAAGGCCACCAGAAAGGGTTCCCCATGGGGAAAGGCCACCAGAAAGGGTTCTCTACGGGGAAAGGCCACCAGAAAGGGTTCTCTACGGGGAAAGGCCACCAGAAAGGGTTCTCTACGGGGAAAGGCCACCAGAAAGGGTTCCCTACGGGAAAAGGCCACCAGAAAGGGTTCTCTACGGGGGAAAACCACCAGAAAGGGTTCCCTACAGGGAAAGGCCACCAGAAAGAGTTCCCTACAGGGAAAGGCCACCAGAAAGGGTTCCCTACGGGGAAAGGCCAACAGAAAGGGTTCCCTACGGGGAAAGGCCACCAGAAAGGGTTCTCTACGGGGAAAGGCCACCAGAAAGGGTTCTCTACGGGGAAAGGACACCAGAAAGGGTTCTCTACGGGGAAAGGACACCAGAAAGGGTTCCCCACGGGGAAAGGCCACCAGAAGGGTTCCCCACGGGGAAAGGCCACCAGAAAGGGTTCCCTACGGGGAAAGGCCACCAGAAAGGGTTCCCTACGGGGAAAGGACACCAGAAAGGGTTCCCCACGGGGAAAGGCCACCAGAAAGGGTTCCCTACGGGGAAAGGCCACCAGAAAGGGTTCCCTACGGGGAAAGGGTTCCCTACGGGGAAAGACCACCAGAAAAGGTTCCCCACGGGCAAAGGCCACCAGAAAGGGTTCTCTACGGGGAAAGGCCACCAGAAAGGGTTCTCTACGGGGAAAGGCCACCAGAAAGGGTTCCCTACGGGGAAAGGCCACCAGAAAGGGTTCCCTACGGGGAAAGACCACCAGAAAGGGTTCCCCACGGGCAAAGGCCACCAGAAAGGGTTCCCTACGGGGAAAGGCCACCAGAAAGGGTTCTCTACGGGGAAAGGCCACCAGAAAGGGTTCCCTACGGGAAAAGGCCACCAGAAAGGGTTCCCTACGGGAAAAGGCCACCAGAAAGGGTTCTCTACGGGGAAAGGCCACCAGAAAGGGTTCCCCATGGGGAAAGGCCACCAGAAAGGGTTCCCCATGGGGAAAGGCCACCAGAAAGGGTTCCCCACGGGGAAAGGCCACCAGAAAGGGTTCCCCACAGGGAAAGGCCACCAGAAAGGGTTCCCCACGGGGAAAGGCCACCAGAAAGGGTTCCCCACGGGGAAAGGCCACCAGAAAGGGTTCCCTACGGGGAAAGGCCACCAGAAAGGGTTCCCTACGGGGAAAAAACACCAGAAAGGGTTCCCTACGGGGAAAAAAACCCAGAAAGGGTTCCCTACGGGGAAAGGCCACCAGAAAGGACTCTCTACGGGGAAAGGCCACCAGAAAGGACTCTCTACGGGGAAAGGCCACCAGAAAGGACTCTCTACGGGGAAAGGCCACCAGAAAGGACTCTCTACGGAGAAAGGCCACCAGATAGGACTCTCTATGGGGAAAGGCCACCAGATAGGACTCTCTATGGGGAAAGGCCACCAGAAAGGACTCTCTACGGGGAAAGGCCACCAGAAAGGACTCTCTATGGGGAAAGGCCACCAGATAGGACTCTCTATGGGGAAAGGCCACCAGATAGGACTCTCTATGGGGAAAGGCCACCAGATAGGACTCTCTATGGGGAAAGGCCACCAGAAAGGGTTCTCTACGGGGAAAAACCACCAGAAAGGGTTCCCTACAGGCAAAGACAACCAGAAAGGGTTCCCTACGGGGAAAGGCCACCAGAAAGGGTTCCCTACGGGGAAAAAACACCAGAAAGGGTTCCCTACGGGGAAAAAAACCCAGAAAGGGTTCCCTACGGGGAAAGGCCACCAGAAAGGACTCTCTACGGGGAAAGGCCACCAGAAAGGACTCTCTACGGGGAAAGGCCACCAGAAAGGACTCTCTACGGGGAAAGGCCACCAGAAAGGACTCTCTATGGGGAAAGGCCACCAGATAGGACTCTCTATGGGGAAAGGCCACCAGATAGGACTCTCTATGGGGAAAGGCCACCAGATAGGACTCTCTATGGGGAAAGGCCACCAGAAAGGGTTCTCTACGGGGAAAAACCACCAGAAAGGGTTCCCTACAGGCAAAGACAACCAGAAAGGGTTCCCCACGGGGAAAGGCCACCAGAAAGCGTTCCCTACGGGGAAAGGCCACCAGAAAGGACTCTCTATGGGGAAAGGCCACCAGAAAGGGTTCCCTACGGGGAAAAGCCAACAGAAAGGGTTCCCTACGGGGAAAGACCACCAGAAAGGGTTCCCTATGAAGAAAGGCCACCAGAAAGCATTCCCTACGGGGAAAGGCCACCAGAAAGGACTCTCTATGGGGAAAGGCCACCAGATAGGACTCTCTATGGGGAAAGGCCACCAGAAAGGGTTCCCTATGGGGAAAGGCCACCAGAAAGGGTTCCCTATGTGGAAAGACCACCAGAAAGGGTTCCCTACGGGGAAAGGCCGCCAGAAAGGGTTCTCTACGGGGAAAAACCACCAGAAAGGGTTCCCTATGGGCAAAGGCCACCAGAAAGGGTTCTCTATGGGGAAAGGCCACCAGAAAGGGTTCCCCACGGGGAAAGGCCACCAGAAAGGGTTCCCTACGGGGAAAGGCCACCAGAAAGGGTTCCCTACGGGGAAAGGCCACCAGAAAGGACTTTCTACGGGGAAAGGCAGCTAGAAAGGGTTCCCTACGGGGAAAGGCCACCAGAAAGAGTTCCCCACGGGGAAAAAACACCAGAAAGGGTTCCCTACGGGGAAAAAACACCAGAAAGGGTTCTCTACGGGGAAAGACCACCAGAAAGGGTTCTCTACGGGGAAAGACCACCAGAAAGGGTTCTCTACGGGGAAAGACCACCAGAAAGGGTTCCCTATGGGCAAAGGCCACCAGAAAGGGTTCTCTATGGGGAAAGGCCACCAGAAAGGGTTCCCCACGGGGAAAGGCCACCAGAAAGGGTTCCCTACGGGGAAAGGCCACCAGAAAGGGTTCCCTACGGGGAAAGGCCACCAGAAAGGACTTTCTACGGGGAAAGGCAGCTAGAAAGGGTTCCCTACGGGGAAAGGCCACCAGAAAGAGTTCCCCACGGGGAAAAAACACCAGAAAGGGTTCCCTACGGGGAAAAAACACCAGAAAGGGTTCTCTACGGGGAAAGACCACCAGAAAGGGTTCTCTACGGGGAAAGACCACCAGAAAGGGTTCTCTACGGGGAAAGACCACCAGAAAGGGTTCTCTACGGGGAAATGCCACCCGAAAGGGTTCCCTATGGGGAAAGGCCTCCAGAAAGGGTTCCCTACGGGGAAAGGCCGCCAGAAAGGGTTCCCTACGGGGAAAGGCCGCCAGAAAGGGTTCCCTACGGGGAAAGGCCGCCAGAAAGGACACTCTATGGGGAAAGGCCACCAGAAAGGGTTCTCTATGGGGAAAGGCCACCAGAAAGGGTTCTCTATGGGGAAAGGCCACCAGAAAGGGTTCTCTACGGGGAAAGGCCACCAGAAAGGACTTTCTACGGGGAAAGACCACCAGAAAGGGTTCTCTATGGGGAAAGGCCACCAGAAAGGGTTCTCTATGGGGAAAGGCCACCAGAAAGGACTTTCTACGGGGAAAGGCCACAAGAAAGGGTTCCTTACGGGGAAAGGCCACCAGAAAGGGTTCCCTACAGGGAAAGGCCACCAGAAAGGGTTCCCCATGGGGAAAGGCCACCAGAAAGGGTTCCCTATGTGGAAAAGCCAACAGAAAGGGTTCCCCACGGGGAAAAAACACCAGAAAGGGTTCCCTACGGGGAAAAAACACCAGAAAGGGTTCTCTACGGGGAAAGACCACCAGAAAGGGTTCTCTACGGGGAAAGACCACCAGAAAGGGTTCTCTACGGGGAAAGACCACCAGAAAGGGTTCTCTACGGGGAAAGGCCACCAGAAAGGGTTCCCTATGGGGAAAGGCCACCAGAAAGGGTTCCCTACGGGGAAAGGCCGCCAGAAAGGGTTCCATACGGGGAAAGGCCGCCAGAAAGGGTTCCCTACGGGGAAAGGCCGCCAGAAAGGACACTCTATGGGGAAAGGCCACCAGAAAGGGTTCTCTATGGGGAAAGGCCACCAGAAAGGGTTCTCTATGGGGAAAGGCCACCAGAAAGGGTTCTCTACGGGGAAAGGCCACCAGAAAGGACTTTCTACGGGGAAAGACCACCAGAAAGGGTTCTCTATGGGGAAAGGCCACCAGAAAGGCTTCTCTATGGGGAAAGGCCACCAGAAAGGACTTTCTACGGGGAAAGGCCACAAGAAAGGGTTCCCTACGGGGAAAGGCCACCAGAAAGGGTTCCCTACAGGGAAAGGCCACCAGAAAGGGTTCCCCATGGGGAAAGGCCACCAGAAAGGGTTCCCTATGTGGAAAAGCCAACAGAAAGGGTTCCCTACGGGGAAAGACCACCAGAAAGGGTTCCCTATGAAGAAAGGCCACCAGAAAGCGTTCCCTACGGGGAAAGGCCACCAGAAAGGACTCTCTATGGGGAAAGGCCACCAGATAGGACTCTCTATGGGGAAAGGCCACCAGATAGGACTCTCTATGGGGAAAGGCCACCAGAAAGGGTTCCCTATGGGGAAAGGCCACCA
Source organism: Rana temporaria (assembly GCF_905171775.1). NCBI lineage: Eukaryota > Metazoa > Chordata > Amphibia > Anura > Ranidae > Rana > Rana temporaria. The sequence goes on along the minus strand of NC_053489.1, from coordinate 690,255,824 downwards.
GAAAGGGTTCTCTACGGGGAAAAACCACCAGAAAGGGTTCCCTACGGGCAAAGGCCACCAGAAAGGGTTCTCTATGGGGAAAGGCCACCAGAAAGGACTTTCTACGGGGAAAGACCACCAGAAAGGGTTCTCTATGGGGAAAGGCCACCAGAAAGGGTTCTCTATGGGGAAAGGCCACCAGAAAGGGTTCCCCATGGGGAAAGGCCACCAGAAAGGGTTCCCTATGTGGAAAGACCACCAGAAAGGGTTCCCTACGGGGAAAGGCCACCAGAAAGGGTTCCCTACGGGGAAAGGCCACCAGAAAGGGTTCTCTACGGGGAAATGCCACCCGAAAGATTTCCCTACGGGGAAAAACCACCAGAAAGGGTTCCCTATGGGGAAAGGCCACCAGAAAGGGTTCCCCATGGGGAAAGGCCACCAGAAAGGGTTCCCTATGTGGAAAGACCACCAGAAAGGGTTCCCTACGGGGAAAGGCCGCCAGAAAGGGTTCCCTACGGGGAAAGGCCACCAGAAAGGACTCTCTACGGGGAAAGGCCACCAGAAAGGACACTCTATGGGGAAAGGCCACCAGAAAGGGTTCTCTACGGGGAAAGGCCACCAGAAAGGACTTTCTACGGGGAAAGACCACCAGAAAGGGTTCTCTATGGGGAAAGGCCACCAGAAAGGGTTCTCTACGGGGAAAGACCACCAGAAAGGGTTCCCCATGGGGAAAGGCCACCAGAAAGGGTTCCCCATGGGGAAAGGCCACCAGAAAGGACTCTCTATGGGGAAAGGCCACCAGAAAGGGTTCCCTACGGGGAAAGGCCACCAGAAAGGGTTCCCTACGGGGAAAGGCCGCCAGAAAGGACTCTCTATGGGGAAAGGCCACCAGAAAGGGTTCCCTACGGGGAAAAGCCAACAGAAAGGGTTCCCTACGGGGAAAGACCACCAGAAAGGGTTCCCTATGAAGAAAGGCCACCAGAAAGCATTCCCTACGGGGAAAGGCCACCAGAAAGGACTCTCTATGGGGAAAGGCCACCAGATAGGACTCTCTATGGGGAAAGGCCACCAGAAAGGGTTCCCTATGGGGAAAGGCCACCAGAAAGGGTTCCCTACGGGGAAAGGCCGCCAGAAAGGGTTCCCTACGGGGAAAGGCCACCAGAAAGGACTCTCTACGGGGAAAGGCCACCAGAAAGGACACTCTATGGGGAAAGGCCACCAGAAAGGGTTCTCTACGGGGAAAGGCCACCAGAAAGGACTTTCTACGGGGAAAGACCACCAGAAAGGGTTCTCTATGGGGAAAGGCCACCAGAAAGGGTTCTCTACGGGGAAAGACCACCAGAAAGGGTTCCCCATGGGGAAAGGCCACCAGAAAGGGTTCCCCATGGGGAAAGGCCACCAGAAAGGGTTCCCTATGTGGAAAGACCACCAGAAAGGGTTCCCTACGGGGAAAGGCCACCAGAAAGGGTTCCCTACGGGGAAAGGCCACCAGAAAGGGTTCTCTACGGGGAAATGCCACCAAAAAGGGTTCCCCACGGGGAAAGGCCACCAGAAAGGGTTCCCTACGGGGAAAGGCCACCAGAAAGAATTCCCTACGGGGAAAGGCCACCAGAAAGGGTTCCCTAAGGGGAAAGGCCACCAGAAAGAGTTCCCTACGGGGAAAGGCCACCCGAAAGATTTCCCTACGGGGAAAAACCACCAGAAAGGGTTCCCTATGGGGAAAGGCCACCAGAAAGGGTTCCCCATGGGGAAAGGCCACCAGAAAGGGTTCCCCATGGGGAAAGGCCACCAGAAAGGGTTCCCCATGGGGAAAGGCCACCAGAAAGGGTTCCCTACGGGGAAAGGCCGCCAGAAAGGGTTCCCTACGGGGAAAGGCCACCAGAAAGGACTCTCTACGGGGAAAGGCCACCAGAAAGGACACTCTATGGGGAAAGGCCACCAGAAAGGGTTCTCTACGGGGAAAGGCCACCAGAAAGGACTTTCTACGGGGAAAGACCACCAGAAAGGGTTCTCTATGGGGAAAGGCCACCAGAAAGGGTTCTCTATGGGGAAAGGCCACCAGAAAGGACTTTCTACGGGGAAAGGCCACAAGAAAGGGTTCCCTACGGGGAAAGGCCACCAGAAAGGGTTCCCTACGGGGAAAGGCCACCAGAAAGGGTTCCCTACGGCGAAAGGCCACCAGAAAGGGTTCCCCATGGGGAAAGGCCACCAGAAAGGGTTCCCCATGGGGAAAGGCCACCAGAAAGGGTTCCCTATGTGGAAAGACCACCAGAAAGGGTTCCCTACGGGGAAAGGCCACCAGAAAGGGTTCCCTATGGGGAAAGGCCACCAGAAAGGACTCCCTACGGGGAAAGGCCACCAGAAAGGACTCTCTATGGGGAAAGGCCACCAGAAAGGACTCTCTATGGGGAAAGGCCACCAGAAAGGACTCTCTATGGGGAAAGGCCATCAGAAAGGGTTCCCTACGGGGAAAGACCACCAGAAAGGGTTCCCTACGGGGAAAGACCACCAGAAAGGACTCTCTACGGGGAAAGACCACCAGAAAGGGTTCCCCAAGGGGAAAGGCCACCAGAAAGGCCAGCTGAAAGGGTTCTCTAAGGGGAAAGGCCACCAGAAAGGGTTCCCTACGGGGAAAGGCCACCAGAAAGGGTTCCCTACGGGGAAAGGCCACCAGAAAGGGTTCCCTACGGGGAAAGGCCACCAGAAAGGGTTCCCTACGGGGAAAGGCCACCAGAAAGGGTTCCCTACGGGGAAAGGCCACCAGAAAGGGTTCCCTACGGGGAAAGACCACCAGAAAGGGTTCTCTACGGGGAAAGACCACCAGAAAGGACTCTCTACGGGGAAAGACCACCAGAAAGGGTTCCCCAAGGGGAAAGGCCAACAGAAAGGCCAGCAGAAAGGGTTCTCTAAGGGGAAAGGCCACCAGAAAGGGTTCCCTACGGGGAAAGGCCACCAGGAAGGGTTCCCTACGGGGAAAGGCCACCAGAAAGGGTTCCCTACGGGGAAAGGGTTCTCTATAGTTCCATAGTAGGTGAGGTGAAGTCCCCCGATGTGAGTGATGAGAACATTGTATATCTGTATGTTGTGATTATCTGAGGGGGAAACCAGATGAGACCCTCAATTCTCAATCCGAGTTGGAGAGGAAGATCCCTGAGAACCAAATCCACATGTGGGGGGAACCCGGATCACTGGGGGAGGGGGATCTCCATAGTGAATATTGGGGGAGGGGGATCTTCATGGTGAATATTGGGGGGGGAGGGGGATCTCCATGGTAAATATTGGGGGGGGGATCTCCATGGTAAATATTGGGGGGGAGGGGATCTCCATGGTGAATATTGGGGGGGGGGATCTCCATGGTGAATATTGGGGGGAGGGGGATCTCCATGGTGAATATTGGGGGGGAAGGGGATCTCCATGGTGAATATTGGGGGGGGGATCTCCATGGTGAATATTGGGGGGAGGGGGATCTCCATGGTGAATATTGGGGGGGGGGATCTCCATGGTGAATATTGGGGGGAGGGGGATCTCCATGGTGAATATTGGGGGAAGGGGATCTCCATGGTGAATATTGGGGGGGAAGGGGATCTCCATGGTGAATATTGGGGGGGGGATCTCCATGGTGAATATTGGGGGGAGGGGGATCTCCATGGTGAATATTGGGGGGGGGATCTCCATGGTGAATATTGGGGGGAGGGGGATCTCCATGGTGAATATTGGGGGAAGGGGATCTCCATGGTGAATATTGGGGGGGGGATCTCCATGGTGAATATTGGGGGGGATCTCCATGGTGAATATTGGGGGGGAGGGGATCTCCATGGTGAATATTGGGGGGGGATCTCCATGGTGAATATTGGGGGGGAGGGGGATTTCAGAGATAATCAGATAATCACCTCGGCTCCATAGATGGGAAGATCTCTCAGAGGATTCACCGCAATCAGGAGATCTCCGATATACGTCTGTCAGAGAGAGAGAGAGAGAGAGAGGACAACGTCACCATCACCCGTCACCCATTATGTCCCATGTCACAATCACCCGTCACCCGTCACCATCACATGTCACCCGTCACATCAAATTGTCACCCATCATGTCCCATGTCACAAGTTCCCATCAACCGTCCCGTCACACTTAGGGTTGCCACCTCATCCCTGTAAAACAGAACACATAGGAATTACACAGGTTCTGGGGCTCATTAAGGTGGTAATTGAACTGAAGTGGAGCCTTATCTAAATTAAATCAGCCTCAGAACCGTGTAATTCCTATGTGTTCTGTTTTACAGGGATGAGGTGGCAACTCTAGTCACATGTCACCTGTCCCCATCAAACATCACATGTCACCTGTCACATTCCCCATCACCAATCCCCCGCCCCCACTATGTAGATTGGCTCCTCCCTCTAATAATAATAATAATTACGGAGGAGGTCCTGTGACCTTCATACATTCTCCTCCAATCACAGAGGAGGGAGGGGGAGGAGTCACTCAGGTAGTTGGGGGGGGGGGTCGGTAGGGGGTGGTCCGGCACTCACATAGATCCGCCCCTCGGAGTCCCGCCCCCTCAGGACGGTCAGCAATCTCTCCTCGGACAGGTCGCTGATTTGCGCCGCATCGTCCGATCCGCTCCCTTCCGACTCCATCCGATCCCAACCTCGTGTATCTCCGGAATACCGCCCCGCCCCCGACACTCCGCCCACCGAGATATCTCCGGAATACCGCCCCGCCCCCGACACTCCGCCCACCGAGATATCTCCGGAACACCGCCCCGCCCCCCGACACTCCGCCCACCGAGATATCTCCGGAACACCGCCCCGCCCCCCGACACTCCGCCCACCGAGATATCTCCGGAATACCGCCCCGCCCCCCGACACCGCGTCATCTCACTCCGCCTACCGAGATATCTCCGGAATACCGCCCCGCCCCCGACACTCCGCCCACCGAGATATCTCCGGAATACCGCCCCGCCCCCGACACTCCGCCCACCGAGATATCTCCGGAACACCGCCCCGCCCCCCGACACTCCGCCCACCGAGATATCTCCGGAACACCGCCCCGCCCCCCGACACTCCGCCCACCGAGATATCTCCGGAATACCGCCCCGCCCCCCGACACCGCGTCATCTCACTCCGCCTACCGAGATATCTCCGGAATACCGCCCCGCCCCTGACACCGCGTCATCTCACTCCGCCCACCGAGATATCTCCGGAATACCGCCCCGCCCCCGACACTCCGCCCACCGAGATATCTCCGGAATACCGCCCCGCCCCTGACACCGCGTCATCTCACTCCGCCCACCGAGATATCTCCGGAACACCGCCCCGCCCCCCGACACTCCGCCCACCGAGATATCTCCGGAACTCTCCTCCCCCCGGGGCTGTGATTGGAGGAGAGTGGGCGGAGACATCTTCCCAACTTTTCTCATTATATCCAATGCGAGAATAATAATCCGACACCCGAGAGAGACTCCTCCCCCTACCGGAGACCGTAACTCCTCCCACCTATATATATATATATATCCCTCCCACCTACCTGAGAGACTCCTCCCCCCTACCGGAGAGATCATAATTTCTCCCACCTACCTGAGAGAGACTCCTCCCACCTACCTGAGAGAGACTCCTCCCCCCTACCTGAGAGAGACTCCTCCCACCTACCTGAGAGAGACTCCTCCCACCTACCTGAGAGAGACTCCTCCCCCCTACCTGAGAGAGACTCCTCCCCCCTACCTGAGACCATAACACCTCCCACCTATATATATATACCCATCCCCCCTACCAGAGACCGTAACTCCTCCCACCTATGTATATATACTCCTCCCACCTACCTGAGAGATTATAACTCCTCCCACCTATGTATATACCCCTCCCACCTACCTGAGAGATCATAACTCCTCCCACCTATGTATATACCCCTCCCACCTACCTGAGATCATAACTCCTCCCACCTATGTATATACCCCTCCCACCTACCTGAGACCATAACTCCTCCCACTTATGTATATACCCCTCCTACCTACCTGAGAGATTATAACTCCTCCCACTTATGTATATACCCCTCCTACCTACCTGAGATCATAACTCCTCCCACCTATGTATATACCCTCCCACCTACCTGAGAGATCATAACTCCTCCCACCTATGTATATACCCCTCCCACCTACCTGAGACCATAACTCCTCCCACCTATGTATATATCCCTCCTACCTACCTGAGAGATCATAACTCCTCCCACCTATGTATATATACCCCTCCCACCTACCTGAGAGATCATAACTCCTCCCACCTATGTATATACCCCTCCTACCTGAGACCATAACTCCTCCCACCTATGTATATATACCCCTCCCACCTACCTGAAATCATAACTCCTCCCACCTATGTATATATCCCTCCTACCTACCTGAGAGATCATAACTCCTCCCACCTATGTATATACCCCTCCCACCTATGTATATACCCCTCCCACCTATGTATATACCCCTCCCACCTACCTGAGAGATTATAACTCCTCCCACTTATGTATATACCCCTCCTACCTACCTGAGATCATAACTCCTCCCACCTATGTATATACCCTCCCACCTACCTGAGAGATCATAACTCCTCCCACCTATGTATATACCCCTCCCACCTACCTGAGACCATAACTCCTCCCACCTATGTATATATCCCTCCCACCTACCTGAGATCATAACTCCTCCCACCTATGTATATATACCCCTCCCACCTACCTGAGAGATCATAACTCCTCCCACCTATGTATATACCCCTCCTACCTACCTGAGACCATAACTCCTCCCACCTATGTATATATCCCTCCCACCTACCTGAGATCATAACTCCTCCCACCTATGTATATATACCCCTCCCACCTACCTGAGAGATCATAACTCCTCCCACCTATGTATATACCCCTCCCACCTACCTGAGACCATAACTCCTCCCACCTATGTATATATCCCTCCCACCTACCTGAGAGATCATAACTCCTCCCACCTATGTATATATACCCCTCCCACCTACCTGAGAGATCATAACTCCTCCCACCTATGTATATACCCCTCCTACCTACCTGAGACCATAACTCCTCCCACCTATGTATATACCCCTCCCACCTACCTGAGAGATCATAACTCCTCCCACCTATGTATATATACCCCTCCCACCTACCTGAGATCATAACTCCTCCCACCTATGTATATACCCCTCCTACCTACCTGAGACAATAACTCCCCCCACCTATGTATATATCCCTCCTACCTACCTGAGATCATAACTCCTCCCACCTATGTATATACCCCTCCCACCTACCTGAGAGATCATAACTCCTCCCACCTATGTATATACCCTCCCACCTACCTGAGAGATCATAACTCCTCCCACCTATGTATATACCCCTCCCACCTACCTGAGACCATAACTCCTCCCACCTATGTATATACCCTCCCACCTACCTGAGACCATAACTCCTCCCACCTATGTATATATCCCTCCCACCTACCTGAGACCATAACTCCTCCCACCTATGTATATACCCTCCCACCTACCTGAGATTATAACTCCTCCCACTTATGTATATACCCCTCCTACCTACCTGAGATCATAACTCCTCCCACCTATGTATATACCCTCCCACCTACCTGAGAGATCATAACTCCTCCCACCTATGTATATACCCCTCCCACCTACCTGAGACCATAACTCCTCCCACCTATGTATATACCCCTCCCACCTACCTGAGATCATAACTCCTCCCACCTATGTATATACCCCTCCCACCTACCTGAGAGATTATAACTCCTCCCACTTATGTATATACCCCTCCTACCTACCTGAGATCATAACTCCTCCCACCTATGTATATATCCCTCCTACCTACCTGAGAGATCATAACTCCTCCCACCTATGTATATACCCCTCCCACCTATGTATATACCCCTCCCACCTATGTATATATACCCCTCCCACCTACCTGAGATCATAACTCCTCCCACCTATGTATATATCCCTCCTACCTACCTGAGAGATCATAACTCCTCCCACCTATGTATATACCCCTCCCACCTATGTATATACCCCTCCCACCTATGTATATACCCCTCCCACCTACCTGAGAGATTATAACTCCTCCCACTTATGTATATACCCCTCCTACCTACTTGAGATCATAACTCCTCCCACCTATGTATATACCCTCCCACCTACCTGAGAGATCATAACTCCTCCCACCTATGTATATACCCCTCCCACCTACCTGAGACCATAACTCCTCCCACCTATGTATATATCCCTCCCACCTACCTGAGAGATCATAACTCCTCCCACCTATGTATATATACCCCTCCCACCTACCTGAGAGATCATAACTCCTCCCACCTATGTATATACCCCTCCTACCTACCTGAGACCATAACTCCTCCCACCTATGTATATACCCCTCCCACCTACCTGAGAGATCATAACTCCTCCCACCTATGTATATATACCCCTCCCACCTACCTGAGATCATAACTCCTCCCACCTATGTATATACCCCTCCTACCTACCTGAGACAATAACTCCTCCCACCTATGTATATATCCCTCCTACCTACCTGAGATCATAACTCCTCCCACCTATGTATATACCCCTCCCACCTACCTGAGAGATCATAACTCCTCCCACCTATGTATATACCCCTCCCACCTACCTGAGACCATAACTCCTCCCACCTATGTATATACCCTCCCACCTACCTGAGACCATAACTCCTCCCACCTATGTATATATCCCTCCCACCTACCTGAGACCATAACTCCTCCCACCTATGTATATACCCTCCCACCTACCTGAGATTATAACTCCTCCCACTTATGTATATACCCCTCCTACCTACCTGAGATCATAACTCCTCCCACCTATGTATATACCCTCCCACCTACCTGAGAGATCATAACTCCTCCCACCTATGTATATACCCCTCCCACCTACCTGAGACCATAACTCCTCCCACCTATGTATATACCCCTCCCACCTACCTGAGATCATAACTCCTCCCACCTATGTATATACCCTCCCACCTACCTGAGAGATTATAACTCCTCCCACTTATGTATATACCCCTCCTACCTACCTGAGATCATAACTCCTCCCACCTATGTATATACCCTCCCACCTACCTGAGAGATCATAACTCCTCCCACCTATGTATATACCCCTCCCACCTACCTGAGACCATAACTCCTCCCACCTATGTATATATCCCTCCTACCTACCTGAGAGATCATAACTCCTCCCACCTATGTATATACCCTCCCACCTACCTGAGAGATCATAACTCCTCCCACCTATGTATATACCCCTCCCACCTATGTATATACCCCTCCCACCTACCTGAGACCATAACTCCTCCCACCTATGTATATACCCCTCCTACCTACCTGAGAGATCATAACTCCTCCCACCTATGTATATACCCCTCCCACCTATGTATATACCCCTCCCACCTATGTATATACCCCTCCCACCTACCTGAGAGATCATAACTCCTCCCACTTATGTATATACCCCTCCTACCTACCTGAGCGATCATAACTCCTCCCACCTATGTATATACCCCTCCCACCTATGTATATACCCTCCCACCTACCTGAGAGATTATAACTCCTCCCACTTATGTATATACCCCTCCTACCTACCTGAGACCATAACTCCTCCCACCTATGTATATATCCCTCCCACCTACCTGAGAGATCATAACTCCTCCCACCTATGTATATATACCCCTCCCACCTACCTGAGAGATCATAACTCCTCCCACCTATGTATATACCCCTCCTACCTACCTGAGACCATAACTCCTCCCACCTATGTATATACCCCTCCCACCTACCTGAGAGATCATAACTCCTCCCACCTATGTATATATACCCCTCCCACCTACCTGAGATCATAACTCCTCCCACCTATGTATATACCCTCCCACCTACCTGAGAGATCATAACTCCTCCCACCTATGTATATACCCCTCCCACCTACCTGAGACAATAACTCCTCCCACTTATGTATATACCCCTCCTACCTACCTGAGATCATAACTCCTCCCACCTATGTATATACCCTCCCACCTACCTGAGAGATCATAACTCCTCCCACCTATGTATATACCCCTCCTACCTACCTGAGACCATAACTCCTCCCATCTATGTATATACCCCTCCTACCTACCTGAGAGATCATAACTCCTCCCACCTATGTATATACCCCTCCCACCTATGTATATACCCCTCCCACCTATGTATATACCCCTCCCACCTACCTGAGAGATCATAACTCCTCCCACCTATGTATACACCCCTCCTACCTGAGAGATCATAACTCCTCCCACCTATGTATATACCCCTCCCACCTACCTGAGAGACCATAACTCCTCCCACCTATGTATATACCCCTCCCACCTATGTATATACCCCTCCCACCTATGTATATACCCCTCCCACCTACCTGAGAGATCATAACTCCTCCCACCTATGTATACACCCCACCTACCTGAGAGACCATAACTCCTCCCACCTATGTATATACCCCTCCTACCTGAGAGATCATAACTCCTCCCACCTATGTATATACCCCTCCCACCTACCTGAGACAATAACTCCTCCCACTTATGTATACACCCCTCCTACCTGAGAGATCATAACTCTTCCCACCTATGTATATACCCCTCCTACCTGAGAGATCATAACTCCTCCCACCTATGTATATACCCCTCCCACCTACCTGAGAGACCATAACTCCTCCCACCTATGTATATACCCCTCCCACCTATGTATATACCCCTCCCACCTATGTATATACCCCTCCCACCTACCTGAGAGATCATAACTCCTCCCACCTATGTATACACCCCACCTACCTGAGAGACCATAACTCCTCCCACCTATGTATATACCCCTCCCACCTACCTGAGAGACCATAACTCCTCCCACCTATGTATATACCCCTCCCACCTACCTGAGAGACCATAACTCCTCCCACCTATGTATATACCCCTCCCACCTACCTGAGAGACCATAACTCCTCCCACCTATGTATATACCCCTCCCACCTACCTGAGAGACCATAACTCCTCCCACCTATGTATATACCCCTCCCACCTATGTATATACCCCTCCCACCTATGTATATACCCCTCCCACCTATGTATATACCCCTCCCACCTATGAAATAGGGAAAATAAGTTGTTGGGACTTGAATTGAACACGGGGGCAGAGGGAATCAATATGATAAGAGATATTTATGAATGGCCTTCGGGGGGTACAATGGAGGACATAATAAATGAGTTACAATGTATAACAGAAGCATTGATTGGCGAATCACAAAGCTGCATTCTAATAATAATAACACCTGAGGAACCAGGAAAGCGGCCATGTGACCCGGAGTGACAGAACCGCGATAAATCTTCCCTGTGACAGCTATATTGTACGTTCGTATGCTCGACGCGTTTCGTGGAATCTCTCCCCTCATCAGGAGCGGCTCGGGGGGAACCTACAATAATAATGAGAACGGGAAGAGAGGAAACACGACACGCTGATCCTGACAATCTTACCCCAGGGGGGTATTTGGGGAACACGACACGCTGATCCTGACAATCTTACCCCGGGGGGGATTTGGGGAACACGACACGCTGATCCTGATAATCTTACCCCGGGGGGGATTTGGGGAACACGACACGCTGATCCTGATAATCTTACCCCGGGGGGGTATTTGGGGAACACGACACGCTGATCCTGACAATCTTACCCCGGGGGGGGGGTATTTGGGGAACACGACACGCTGATCCTGACAATCTTACCCCGGGGGGGGTATTTGGGGAACACGACACGCTGATCCTGACAATCTTACCCCGGGGGGGTATTTGGGGAACACGACACGCTGATCCTGACAATCTTACCCCGGGGGGGTATTTGGGGAACACGACACGCTGATCCTGACAATCTTACCCCGGGGGGGGTATTTGGGGAACACGACACGCTGATCCTGACAATCTTACCCCGGGGGGGGGTATTTGGGGAACACGACACGCTGATCCTGACAATCTTACCCCGGGGTGGGTATTTGGGGAACACGACACGCTGATCCTGACAATCTTACCCCGGGGGGGTATTTGGGGAACACGACACGCTGATCCTGACAATCTTACCCCGGGGGGGGTATTTGGGGAACACGACACGCTGATCCTGACAATCTTACCCCGGGGGGGTATTTGGGGAACACGACACGCTGATCCTGACAATCTTACCCCGGGGGGGGGTATTTGGGGAACACGACACGCTGATCCTGACAATCTTACCCCGGGGGGGTATTTGGGGAACACGACACGCTGATCCTGACAATCTTACCCCGGGGGGGGTATTTGGGGAACACGACACGCTGATCCTGACAATCTTACCCCGGGGGGGTATTTGGGGAACACGACACGCTGATCCTGACAATCTTACCCCGGGGGGGTATTTGGGGAACACGACACGCTGATCCTGACAATCTTACCCCGGGGGGGGTATTTGGGGAACACGACACGCTGATCCTGACAATCTTACCCCGGGGGGGTATTTGGGGAACACGACACGCTGATCCTGACAATCTTACCCCGGGGGGGGTATTTGGGGAACACGACACGCTGATCCTGACAATCTTACCCCGGGGGGGGTATTTGGGGAACACGACACGCTGATCCTGACAATCTTACCCCGGGGGGGTATTTGGGGAACACGACACGCTGATCCTGACAATCTTACCCCGGGGGGGTATTTGGGGAACACGACACGCTGATCCTGACAATCTTACCCCGGGGGGGGGTATTTGGGGAACACGACACGCTGATCCTGACAATCTTACCCCGGGGGGGTATTTGGGGAACACGACACGCTGATCCTGACAATCTTACCCCGGGGGGGGTATTTGGGGAACACAACACGCTGATCCTGACAATCTTACCCCGGGGGGGTATTTGGGGAACACGACACGCTGATCCTGACAATCTTACCCCGGGGGGGGTATTTGGGGAACACAACACGCTGATCCTGACAATCTTACCCCGGGGGGGGGGGGTATTTGGTAAAAGAATATAATCAGAGCTGATTGGAGGCATTTGGGGGCGGAGAGATCCCCGGGAGCAAAGCGGGGGCAGGGGACCCCCAAACTGACAATAGTGTAGTGATCGGAATAACAATGGAAGACGTGAGGGTTTCTGTAACAAATAATAAACTGGACCAGAGAAAGGAAAAGTTGGTCTGGGTGAAGGTACATAATAAGTATTACTCCTATTGTCCTGAAGGGGGTCATATCTATTTTGTGTGCTAATTTCATAGTGGTCCGCATATCCTTGATGGTTCCCCACGGACCTGTCAGCGGGCGACCAATAAGGTAGAGAGAGGGGAGGAGACTCAGGAAGGTTCCCTAGTATATATATAGGACATACTAAATACGTGTAGCCACGCCCTCTGAAGACGTGGACCTATCACGAAACGCGTCAGGGCGTGGCTACACGACGATTCAGCTTGTGAGGCAGCCAGCTTCTAACCGGGACTTACGAAGGGAATATTGAGCCAAAACCTTGAAGCCATATTTCTGAGTGAGCAGAGGCAGCAGCCCATATGACAAGCCTAATTCATTTTTAACTGTGTAAGCATGAGCGGGTAGCAGGGGTACAATATTCAAATAAAAAGGATTTTACACTATGCAAAGTTTTTTGCTTCCCTGCATGTCTGCCGAGCTACACATCTCATAGCATAGAGATTATCACCACCATACACCAGAGGAGGAGAAGCGATGTGTGATCGTTGCAAGTGGTTGTATCCAATGCTTTGAACTTACTACATTCTGGTGAGTACAAAATCTTAAGGGGGAGATCACAGAGAGATCCTATCAGCATTCGAGCAGATCTGTGCCTACACCTTGAGATTTCTTCCAATAAGATTGAGCCAATCGGTATCTGAGGAAGTGTATGGACTATTGTTAATGGGACTTTTAGGATCAGGAATCTTTTTAATCACTGATTTGGGGTATCCACCATTATATTTACACGTCCAAATTTCATTCATTATATAAGTAATATTTGCAGTATTTGGGAGATTGACTCAAACGCCACATTTCAGCGCTGTTAGTGTCTTATTAATATCGCTTAATAACACATTGTTTTTTTAGTATCTTGTGGGACGGTTTGGGGAATGCTGTCGGGTCAGGAACTGTCTATAGATAAACAGATGAGAAATTCCGTGTGTTCCGCTGATTTCCTGGTGAACGGGTTCTGGGTGTGTCCGGGGCAGACTAAGCACACAGGAATCTGCTGGTCCCATATCAACGTCTTATCAGGATCTTATGCCGGATCACCTGACTGACCTGATATGTGAATCAGTCCCGAATCCCTCTCTGTCCGCCCTATTAGTGGTCAAATTCCACGGCTACCTACAGTTCTATGAGCACCTCCAGCTTTGTATGGTAGGTTGGATGGTAGGTTGTATGGTAGGTTGCGGATGCTGTAGGTTGTATGGTAGGTTGCGGACGCTGTAGGTTGGATGGTAGGTTGCGGACGCTGTAGGTTGGATGGTAGGTTGCGGACGCTGTAGGTTGGATGGTAGGTTGCGGACGTTGTAGGTTGTATGGTAAGTTGCGGACGCTGTAGGTTGTATGGTAGGTTGCGGACGCTGTAGGTTGTATGGTAGGTTGCGGACGCTGTAGGTTGTATGGTAGGTTGCGGACGCTGTAGGTTGTATGGTAGGTTGCGGACGCTGTAGGTTGGATGGTAAGTTGCGGACGCTGTAGGTTGTATGGTAGGTTGCGGACGCTGTAGGTTGTATGGTAGGTTGCGGACGCTGTAGGTTGTATGGTAGGTTGCGGACGCTGTAGGTTGTATGGTAGGTTGCGGACGCTGTAGGTTGTATGGTAGGTTGCGGAGGCTGTAGGTTGTATGGTAGGTTGCGGACGCTGTAGGTTGTATGGTAGGTTGTGGACGCTGTAGGTTGTATGGTAGGTTGCGGACGCTGTAGGTTGTATGGTAGGTTGCGGACGCTGTAGGTTGTATGGTAGGTTGCGGACGCTGTAGGTTGGATGGTAGGTTGCGGACGCTGTAGGTTGTATGGTAGGTTGCGGACGCTGTAGGTTGTATGGTAGGTTGCGGACGCTGTAGGTTGTATGGTAGGTTGCGGACGCTGTAGGTTGTATGGTAGGTTGTATGGTGGGTTGCGGACGCTGTAGGTTGGATGGTAAGTTGCGGACGCTGTAGGTTGTATGGTAGGTTGCGGAGGCTGTAGGTTGTATGGTAGGTTGCGGACGCTGTAGGTTGTATGGTAGGTTGCGGACGTTGTAGGTTGTATGGTAGGTTGCGGACGCTGTAGGTTGTATGGTAGGTTGCGGACGCTGTAGGTTGTATGGTAGGTTGCGGACGCTGTAGGTTGTATGGTAGGTTGCGGACGCTGTAGGTTGTATGGTAGGTTGCGGACACTGTAGGTTGTATGGTAGGTTGTATGGTAGGTTGTATGGTAGGTTGCGGACGCTGTAGGTTGTATGGTAGATTATGGACGCTGTAGGTTGTATGGTAGGTTGCGGACGCTGTAGGTTGGATGGTAGGTTGCGGACGCTGTAGGTTGGATGGTAAGTTGCGGACGCTGTAGGTTGTATGGTAGGTTGCGGACGCTGTAGGTTGGATGGTAAGTTGCGGACGCTGTAGGTTGTATGGTAGGTTGCGGACGTTGTAGGTTGTATGGTAGGTTGCGGACGCTGTAGGTTGTATGGTAGGTTGCGGACGCTGTAGGTTGGATGGTAGGTTGCGGACGCTGTAGGTTGTATGGTAGGTTGCGGACGCTGTAGGTTGTATGGTAGGTTGCGGACGCTGTAGGTTGTATGGTAGGTTGCGGACGCTGTAGGTTGTATGGTAGGTTGCGGACGCTGTAGGTTGTATGGTAGGTTGCGGATGCTGTAGGTTGTATGGTAGGTTGCGGACGTTGTAGGTTGTATGGTAGGTTGCGGAGGCTGTAGGTTGTATGGTAGGTTGCGGACACTGTAGGTTGTATGGTAGGTTGCGGACGCTGTAGGTTGGATGGTAGGTTGTATGGTAGGTTGAGGACGCTGTAGGTTGTATGGTAGGTTGCGGACGCTGTAGGTTGTATGGTAGGTTGCGGACGCTGTAGGTTGTATGGTAGGTTGCGGATGCTGTAGGTTGTATGGTAGGTTGCGGAGGCTGTAGGTTGTTTGGTAGGTTGCGGACACTGTAGGTTGTATGGTAGGTTGCGGACGCTGTAGGTTGTATGGTAGGTTGCGGACGCTGTAGGTTGTATGGTAGGTTGCGGAGGCTGTAGGTTGTATGGTAGGTTGCGGACGCTGTTGGTTGTATGGTAGGTTGCGGACGCTGTAGGTTGTATGGTAGGTTGCGGACGCTGTAGGTTGTATGGTAGGTTGCGGACGCTGTAGGTTGTATGGTAGGTTGTATGGTAGGTTGCGGACGCTGTAGGTTGTATGGTAGGTTGTATGGTAGGTTGCGGACGCTGTAGGTTGTATGGTAGGTTGCGGACGCTGTAGGTTGTATGGTAGGTTGCGGAGGCTGTAGGTTGTATGGTAGGTTGCGGACGCTGTAGGTTGTATGGTAGGTTGCGGACGCTGTAGGTTGTATG
Source organism: Rana temporaria (assembly GCF_905171775.1). Classification (NCBI taxonomy): domain Eukaryota; kingdom Metazoa; phylum Chordata; class Amphibia; order Anura; family Ranidae; genus Rana; species Rana temporaria. The sequence continues at coordinate 690,239,212 of NC_053489.1, read as the reverse complement.
GTAGGTTGCGGACGCTGTAGGTTGTATGGTAGGTTGCGGACGCTGTAGGTTGGATGGTAGGTTGCGGACGCTGTAGGTTGTATGGTAGGTTGCGGACGCTGTAAGTTGTATGGTAGGTTGCGGAGGCTGTAGGTTGTATGGTAGGTTGCGGACGCTGTAGGTTGGATGGTAGGTTGCGGACGCTGTAGGTTGGATGGTAGGTTGCGGACGCTGTAGGTTGTATGGTAGGTTGCGGACGCTGTAGGTTGGATGGTAGGTTGCGGACGCTGTAGGTTGTATGGTAGGTTGCGGACGCTGTAGGTTGTATGGTAGGTTGCGGATGCTGTAGGTTGTATGGTAGGTTGCAGACGCAGTAGGTTGGATGGTAGGTTGCGGACGCTGTAGGTTGTATGGTAGGTTGCGGACGCTGTAGGTTGTATGGTAGGTTGCGGAGGCTGTAGGTTGTATGGTAGGTTGCAGACGCTGTAGGTTGTATGGTAGGTTGCAGATGCTGTAGGTTGTATGGTAGGTTGCAGAGGCTGTAGGTTGTATGGTAGGTTGCAGACGCTGTAGGTTGTATGGTAGGTTGCGGACGCTGTAGGTTGTATGGTAGGTTGTATGGTAGGTTGCGGACGCTGTAGGTTGGATGGTAAGTTGCGGACGCTGTAGGTTGTATGGTAGGTGGCGGACGTTGTAGGTTGTATGGTAGGTTGCGGACGCTGTAGGTTGTATGGTAGGTTGCGGACGCTGTAGGTTGTATGGTAGGTTGCGGACGCTGTAGGTTGTATGGTAGGTTGCGGACGCTGTAGGTTGTATGGTAGGTTGCGGACGTTGTAGGTTGTATGGTAGGTTGCGGACGCTGTAGGTTGTATGGTGGGTTGCGGACGCTGTAGGTTGTATGGTAGGTTGCGGACGTTGTAGGTTGTATGGTAGGTTGCGGACGCTGTAGGTTGTATGGTAGGTTGCGGACGCTGTAGGTTGTATGGTAGATTATGGACGCTGTAGGTTGTATGGTAGGTTGCGGACGCTGTAGGTTGTATGGTAGGTTGCGGACACTGTAGGTTGTATGGTAGGTTGCGGACGCTGTAGGTTGGATGGTAAGTTACAGACGCTGTAGGTTGTATGGTAGGTTGCGGACGCTGTAGGTTGCGGACGCTGTAGGTTGTATGGTAGGTTGCGGACGCTGTAGGTTGTATGGCAGGTTGGGGACGCTGTAGGTTGTATGGTAGGTTGCGGACGCTGTAGGTTGGATGGTAGGTTATGGACGCTGTAGGTTGTATGGTAGGTTGCGGACGCTGTAGGTTGTATGGTAGGTTGCGGACGTTGTAGGTTGTATGGTAGGTTGCGGACGCTGTAGGTTGTATGGTAGGTTATGGACGCTGTAGGTTGTATGGTAGGTTGCGGACGCTGTAGGTTGTATGGTAGGTTGCGGACGCTGTAGGTTGTATGGTAGGTTGCGGACGCTGTAGGTTGTATGGTAGGTTGCGGAGGCTGTAGGTTGTATGGTAGGTTGCGGAGGCTGTAGGTTGTATGGTAGGTTGCGGACGCTGTAGGTTGTATGGTAGGTTGCGGACGCTGTAGGTTGTATGGTAGGTTGCGGACGCTGTAGGTTGGATGGTAGGTTGCGGATGCTGTAGGTCGCGGAAGCTGTAGGTTGTATGGTAGGTGGCGGACGTTGTAGGTTGGATGGTAGGTTGCGGACGCTGTAGGTTGTATGGTAGGTTGCGGACGCTGTAGGTTTATGGTAGGTTGCGGACGCTGTAGGTTGTATGGTAGGTTGCGGACGCTGTAGGTTGGATGGTAAGTTGCGGACGCTGTAGGTTGTATGGTAGGTTGCGGATGCTGTAGGTTGTATGGTAGGTTATGGACGCTGTAGGTTGTATGGTAGGTTGCGGACGCTGTAGGTTGTATGGTAGGTTGCGGACGCTGTAGGTTGTATGGTAGGTTGCGGAGGCTGTAGGTTGTATGGTAGGTTGCGGAGGCTGTAGGTTGTATGGTAGGTTGCGGACGCTGTAGGTTGTATGGTAGGTTGCGGATGCTGTAGGTTGTATGGTAGGTTGTGGACGCTGTAGGTTGGATGGTAAGTTGCGGAGGCTGTAGGTTGTATGGTAGGTTGCGGACGCTGTAGGTTGTATGGTAGGTTGCGGACGCTGTAGGTTGTATGGTAGGTTGCGGACGCTGTAAGTTGTATGGTAGGTTGCGGACGCTGTAGGTTGTATGGTAGGTTGCGGACGCTGTAGGTTGTATGGTAGGTTGCGGACACTGTAGGTTGTATGGTAGGTTGCGGACGCTGTAGGTTGTATGGTAGGTTGCAGATGCTGTAGGTTGTATGGTAGGTTGCGGACGCTGTAGGTTGTATGGTAGGTTGCGGAGGCTGTAGGTTGTATGGTAGGTTGCGGAAGCTGTAGGTTGTATGGTAGGTTGCAGACGCTGTAGGTTGTATGGTAGGTTGCGGACGCTGTAGGTTGGATGGTAAGTTGCGGACGCTGTAGGTTGTATGGTAGGTTGCGGAGGCTGTAGGTTGTATGGTAGGTTGCGGATGCTGTAGGTTGTATGGTAGGTTGCAGACGCTGTAGGTTGTATGGTAGGTTGCGGAGGCTGTAGGTTGTATGGTAGGTTGCGGACGCTGTAGGTTGTATGGTAGGTTGCGGACGCTGTAGGTTGTATGGTAGGTTGCGGACGCTGTAGGTTGTATGGTAGGTTGCGGACGCTGTAGGTTGTATGGTAGGTTGCGGACGCTGTAGGTTGTATGGTAGGTTGCGGACGCTGTAGGTTGTATGGTAGGTTGCGGAGGCTGTAGGTTGTATGGTAGGTTGCGGAGGCTGTAGGTTGTATGGTAGGTTGCGGAGGCTGTAGGTTGGATGGTAAGTTGCGGACGCTGTAGGTTGGATGGTAAGTTGCGGACGCTGTAGGTTGTATGGTAGGTTGCGGACGCTGTAGGTTGGATGGTAGGTTGCGGACGCTGTAGGTTGTATGGTAGGTTGCGGATGCTGTAGGTTGTATGGTAGGTTGCGGACGCTGTAGGTTGTATGGTAGGTTGCGGACGCTGTAGGTTGTATGGTAGGTTGTATGGTAGGTTGCGGACGCTGTAGGTTGGATGGTAAGTTGCGGACGCTGTAGGTTGTATGGTAGGTTGCGGACGCTGTAGGTTGTATGGTAGGTTGTATGGTAGGTTGCGGACGCTGTAGGTTGTATGGTAGGTTGCGGACGCTGTAGGTTGTATGGTAGGTTGCGGACGCTGTAGGTTGTATGGTAGGTTGCGGACGCTGTAGGTTGTATGGTAGGTTGCGGAGGCTGTAGGTTCTATGGTAGGTCGCGGACGCTGTAGGTTGTATGGTAGGTTGCAGACGCTGTAGGTTGCGGATGCTGTAGGTTGTATGGTAGGTTGCGGACGCTGTAGGTTGTATGGTAGGTTGCGGACGCTGTAGGTTGTATGGTAGGTTGCAGACGCAGTAGGTTGTATGGTAGGTTGCGGACGCTGTAGGTTGTATGGTAGGTTGCGGACGCTGTAGGTTGTATGGTAGGTTGCGGACGCTGTAGGTTGTATGGTAGGTTGCGGACGCTGTAGGTTGTATGGTAGGTTGCGGACGCTGTAGGTTGTATGGTAGGTTGCGGACTCTGTAGGTTGGATGGTAAGTTGCGGACGCTGTAGGTTGGATGGTAAGTTGCGGACGCTGTAGGTTGTATGGTAGGTTGCGGAGGCTGTAGGTTGTATGGTAGGTTGCGGACGCTGTAGGTTGTATGGTAGGTTGCGGAGGCTGTAGGTTGGATGGTAAGTTGCGGACGCTGTAGGTTGGATGGTAAGTTGCGGACGCTGTAGGTTGTATGGTAGGTTGCGGAGGCTGTAGGTTGTATGGTAGGTTGCGGACGCTGTAGGTTGTATGGTAGGTTGCGGACACTGTAGGTTGGATGGTAAGTTGCGGACGCTGTAGTTTGTATGGTAGGTTGCGGACGCTGTAGGTTGGATGGTAGGTTGCGGACACTGTAGGTTGGATGGTAAGTTGCGGACGCTGTAGGTTGTATGGTAGGTTGCGGAGGCTGTAGGTTGTATGGTAGGTTGCGGACGTTGTAGGTTGTATGGTAGGTTGCGGACACTGTAGGTTGGATGGTAAGTTGCGGACGCTGTAGGTTGTATGGTAGGTTGCGGACACTGTAGGTTGGATGGTAAGTTGCCGACGCTGTAGGTTGTATGGTAGGTTGCGGACACTGTAGTTTGTATGGTGGGTTGCGGACGCTGTAGGTTGTATGGTAGGTTGCCGACGCTGTAGGTTGGATGGTAGGTTGCGGACTGTAACGGAACATCCCACACTTGAGTGCTTCCGTCATATACCTCTTCCTATCAGTCTGGATATAGATATCAGATATTCCAGCTGCCCACAACACACAATGAGACGAGACTTGTTTGTCTGCTGAACATGGAGAACCAAGAATACAACCTTATATACAGCTAGAGGAGGTAACCAGAACATAAATTAACATGAGCTAATTAACTAATCATTTACCCAGACTAGACGACTCCGAGATATGACCTTTCAGGGTAGACGTCCCGTCTCCTCGCTCACCTGCTATACAATACACATTATCATACGTGTAAACACAGGACATCTTCACACAATAGCAGGGTCAATTAGCACAGAGAACAGACAGATGGCTGGAGGGGATGGCATTAGCATCTCCTTACACTGTATGTCCCAACAGTATGAATCAGTCACTCTAATATGGCATATACAGGGTCCCCAGGCATACAGCTCACAAAGAGCACCCCTCCCCCAATGCCAGGGCCCATGATCGCAAGGCAAGAGGCGAGATTTCAGTCCCCTCCAAAAGTGTCAGGTCACCTGTGGTCAGATGACAAGTGCACCCTGTTGGAGGCAGGGATGCACCACGAGGTAGTGAACCCAGTGAACCCAATAGCAGACTGCTGCGGAAGGACCACAGAATGGATATGGGAAAGAGGGGCACAAACAGGGATCCTACAGGAAGCTAACCAAAGATTCCCCAGGGTGCGGAGTCTAAGATCCAGTTTGGTATTCACCAGAGCCTCTAATGGTGAGGATGGCCTTCGCTGCAACTGGATCCAGGTCGGGGCCCCTGGAGTCTCCTAGGTCACGCTCCGTAGGGAGAAAGGGGAAGCAGCCACTCAGGACACAAGGAATAGTGAAGGGTAAGCCGAGGTCGGGGCAACAAGCAGACGAGGATAACCAAGGGACAGGCCAAGGTTCAGGGTCACAGGCAAACAGGAGTAGTCGTAGACAAGCCAAAGTCGGTACACAGAGATATTAACGCAGCACACGGCAAGCAGGAACACAAAGCTAACAAACAACGTTGATCAGCAAAGCAGACCTGCAGTGCACTAGTTAATATAGACTTCCTGGGATGGCCTGGGGTGGAGCCATACAGGGAGGAGAGACGATGAAAGGCAGCCAGATAAGAGAGTCTGGCCTCTAATGAACACATGGAGGAGAAGGTAAGCTGCCAGACATTATTGCATATCCATGACAAAAAGCCTCTGTCCCGGGTGAGTCTGTCACATTTCTCCCCCATCAAAAGTCGACTAACAAGGTCCCATCACCTGGTCTGGACATGCGTTAGTCAGACAAAGTGACCTCCTCACATAGTCTGTCCGCATGACCTCCAATCTTGGCTGCAAGGAGTAGTTGACACCAGTAGGTGTGGGGCAGAGGTGATTGACTCTGTCCGGCTGCCAGCGCTTCAGCTGGGTGGTATTTAACATTCCGGGGCTTGGTCTGCTGCTGGGCAGAGGGGCGACTTGTCATGGTCTTACCTCTTTGCAGGCTCCTCATCACTGACCTGTGCGAGCAGCCATCTTGCTTCTTGAGATTCTTGTAACCTGTCACACCCTGCGGCTCCTCCTTTCCATGGGGAGGAGCTGGCTGCTCAGCATATATATATATGACGGCAGCCGCAGCATTTCCTTGCTTGGGCCTTTCGTCTCACACCCTGTGATTGTGCTGCCTGCTCCTGGTTTCCGACCCGGCCTCGGATGTTCCTCCTGGTTCCTGATCCCCGGCTTCGTTTCACCCCGTCTCTGGTTACAGACTCCGGCTTGGCCGACTCTCATCCCTGGCTTTCGACCCTGGCACTCTTCTGGATGTTCCGATCGTCTGTGTGGACTTTGACCTTGCTGTTTGGTTTCTAATAAAATCTTCTTATTCATTTATGTTTTTGTACGTCTGATTCATTCTTTCATGACACGACTGCCCCAGCTTCCTGAAGCTGTAGAGACACTGTAGGTGCTAGGCAGAGGCCAGCGGCGCTCTGCCCTTTTGCCAGCACTTCTGCTGGGGACTCCACATCATCCGCTCTGGCTAACCGCTGGGGAAGGAGGCTGGATTCCTCCACACCCGAACTGTGTGGCTGCCATTGGGGAGGTGAGCTGGCTGCTTCCTTTCCCTCATCTGACTGCCAGGACAACATGTCTGTGGTACTGTCTCCCAGATGCACGGATCTTTGCTGGGGAGGAAAGACCACGTTCTCCACCCTGGCCAACTGTTAGGGAGGGACAATGAACACCTCCTCTCCCTTCTCCCCCTGTATCTGCTGCTGGGAAGTGATCGCCACCTTCTCACCCTGAGCCTCCGGAACTGCCACAGGGGTGGGGCAGAGGTCTTGAACCCTCTGTCCGGTGACCAGCGCTTCAGCTGGGGAAGTTCCTTGTAACTCCACAGATACTGCTGTTGGTGCTGGGCAGAGCACAGTGACGTGTGGCCCTGATACCCGCTCTTCTGCTGGAGGCTCCTCAGGTTGTTCTTCCTCAGCAGAAAAGTCTATCAAATCCCCTGTCTCTGCAACTGGTGTCTGGGGATAGAAGTTCACCATCTCCTGTCCATGGAACCCAGAAGATGCTATCGGTGCTGGGCAGAGGTTAGCTGTACTCTGCCCTGCGGTCAGCACTTCAGCTTTGGGAATGGCAATCTCCAGACTTTCCACTGCCGATTCTCTGGCATACTGCTGGACAGGCACATTCCTCCATCCATGATCATCCCATGCAGAGACAGGATCATCAAGGTCAGTCAGCACTTGCTGCATCCGCCATAAGACCTCCGCGTCCATAGCGGCGGGGGCAGGTTGGCAAAGCACACTGTTACTCTGCCACATTGCCGACTCTTCAGCCAGGATTTCAGAGTTGTCCACTGGTATTTCCTGATAGTCCCAGGCAAAGGGAGGCCAGCCCTGGCGCTGAGCAGAGTCTAGCAGCCGTCTGTAGGCGATCTCCAGCTCCCATTCCTGAATGGCCAGAAACTCCAAATCTTCCAGTGCCCAGTGCCCTTCCGAGACGTTCAGTAGCCCTTCTCTGAAATCCATGATTTCGTCCAACCGCCACTCCAAATCACTGCCAAAGTTAGAGTCCCCTGTCAGCTTCACATACAACCGTCCCAGGCCGCCGTAGCTTAAGCCTTCCGTTGGGCCCTCATCCGCTATCCAGGGACATGCTTGGGATACACCGAAGGGCTCTGTAGCTCTCATCCAGCCGCATCTCTGCCCAGACCAGCCTGCTTAATTCAGCTGTCTGTTCCTTGTGCGGTTTTTCTCCCGCAATCCATACTGCAGCCAGTACCTTTCCCGCAATCCATACTGCGACCAGTACCTTTCCCGCAATCCATACTGCGACCAGTACCTTTCCCGCAATCCATACTGCAGCCAGTACCTTTCCCCCAATCCATACTGCGACCAGTACCTTTCCCGGTTGGAGGGGAGAACTTTTCCCTGGTGTCGCTGCTCACGGGTTAGCGCTTCCTTCCAGAGTTTCCAGCGTACAGAATCCGACCATCCCAGCAGGACCTGCTCTGATACTGGTCCTCTGTGCTGTATCTGCTTCTCTCGCAACCTCCTTCCGAATTCCTCTTCCATGGCGGCTGTTATCTGTACCTCTCCTCTCCTGCTATCCGAACCTTGGGTCCAGGTGGAGGTTGGATGTCCCCCACTGCAGGAAGCATCCCGCATCCCGCTGCTGCCACCAATGTAACGGAACGTCCCCCACACTCCGATGAGTGCTTCCGTCATACACCGCTTCCTATCAGTCTGGACATAGATATCAGATATTCCAGCTGCTCACAACACACAACGAGACGAGACTTGTTTGTCTGCTGAACATGGTGGGCCAGATTCAGGTAGATCGGCGCATTTTTGTTCCGGCGTAGCGCATCTCATATGCGCTACGCCAACGTATCACAGAGAGGCAAGCTGAGTATTCACAAAGCACTCGCTCCCTACGTTGCGCCAGCGTAATGGAAATCATTTGGCGTAAGCCCGCCTAATTCAAAGTAGGTGGACGGTGGGCGTGATTCATTTAAATGGACCGTGACCCCATGCAAATGATGGTCCGAACGAACGCCGCATGCGCGCGCATGCTCAGAATCACGTTGAACATACTCCCTAAGATACGACGGCTCAATGCCTACGACGTTAACGTAACCTACGCCCAGCCCCATTCACGTACGACTTATGTAAACGACGTAAAATACGACGGCTGTTCCGTCATCCATACCTTTGCATGGCTTGCGCCTCCTATGTGGGGGAATAACTTTACGCCGGACATACGCCTTACGTAAACGGCAACGGGCGCAAGTACGTTCATGAATTGGCAGATCTCGGTCATTTGCATATTCGACGCGTAAATCAATGGAAGCGCCCCTTGCGGCCAGCGTAAATATGCGCCCAGGCTCCAACGGCGTAGGAAACTTAAGTTGGTCGGATGAAGCCAAATTTCAGGCGTATCATGTATTAAGAATCAGTCGCATAGATACGACGGCGCATCCGTGCACTTACGCGGCGTATCAGTAGATACGTCGGCGTAAGTCTTTCTGAATCCGGGCTGGAGTGTTTAATAGAACCAAGAATACAACCTTATATACAGTTTAAAGAGGAGGTAACCAGAACATAAATTAGCATGAGCTAATTAACTAATCATTTACCCAGACGAGGCGACTCCGAGATATGACCTTTCAGGGTAGACGTCCCGTCTCCTCGCTCACCTGCTATACAATACACATTATCATAAGTGTAAACACAGGACATCTTCACACAATAGCAGGGTCAATTAGCACAGAGAACAGACAGATGGCTGGAGGTGAGGACATTAACATCTAGCAGTATGAATGAGTCACTCTTACAATTTACCCTTTGAGTTCAGAATCAAACAGTAAATAGTTATTTACAGATATCCTGGAATATATTGTGGATAATAATGGGTTTTGCGGATTTCGGGAATTTTCACCAAATAAATGGAGCAGAAAATATTTTGGCCAAAATTTATGAAGAAAAAATATTATTTTTAAATGTTTGTATTTTGGCAAAAAACAACCTACAGCGTCTGCAACCTACCATACAACCTACAGCGTTCGCAACCTACCATACAACCTACAGCATCCGCAACCTACCATACAACCTACAGCGTCCGCAACCTACCATACAACCTACAGCGTCCGCAACCTACCATACAACCTACAGCGTCCGCAACCTACCATACAACCTACAGCGTCCGCAACCTACCATACAACCTACAGCCTCCGCAACCTACCATACAACCTACAGCGTCCGCAACCTACCATACAACCTACAGCGTCCGCAACCTACCATACAACCTACAGCGTCCGCAACCTACCATACAACCTACAGCCTCCGCAACCTACCATACAACCTACAGCGTCCGCAACCTACCATACAACCTACAGCCTCCGCAACCTACCATACAACCTACAGCGTCCGCAACCTACCATACAACCTACAGCGTCCGCAACCTACCATACAACCTACAGCGTCCGCAACCTACCATACAACCTACAGCGTCCGCAACCTACCATACAACCTACAGCGTCCGCAACCTACCATACAACCTACAGCGTCCGCAACCTACCATACAACCTACAGCCTCCGCAACCTACCATACAACCTACAGCGTCCGCAACCTACCATACAACCTACAGCGTCCGCAACCTACCATACAACCTACAGCGTCCACAACCTACCATACAACCTACAGCCTCCGCAACCTACCATACAACCTACAGCGTCCGCAACCTACCATCCAACCTACAGCGTCCGCAACCTACCATACAACCTACAGCGTCCGCAACCTACCATACAACCTACAGCGTCCGCAACCTACCATCCAACCTACAGCGTCCGCAACCTACCATACAACCTACAGCGTCCATAACCTACCATACAACCTACCATACAACCTACAGCGTTCGCAACCTACCATACAACCTACAGCATCCGCAACCTACAGCGTCTTCAACCTACCATACAGTATGGATTGCGGGTGTTGTGGGGAGAAAAACCGCACAAGGAACAGACAGCTGAATTAAGCAGGCTGGTCTGGGCAGAGATGCGGCTGGATGTGAGCTACAGAGTTCCCTTCGGTGTATCCCAAGCATGTCCCTGGATAGCGGATGACAGCCCAACGGAAGGCCTAAGATACGGCCGCCTGGGACTGTTGTATGTGAAGCTGACAGGGGACTCTAACTTTGGGAGTGATTTGGAGTGGCGGTTGGAGGAAATCATGGATTTCAGAGAAGGGCTACTGAACGTCTCGGAAGGGCACTGGAAGATTTGGAGTTTCTGGCCGTTCAGGAATGGGAGCTGGAGATCGCCTACAGACGGCTGCTAGACTCTGCTCAGCGCCAGGGCTGGCCTCCCTTTGCCTGGGACTATCATCATCATCATGATACCCAACTTGTAGTCAGGATCAGTACTGGAAAGACCTAAATTTCACCAAACTCTGCAACGGCAACAAGTTTCACCTAAACAGAAAGAGGTACGGCAAAGCCGTCTAACAAACGGTCATGCTTGGCCACCCTCCTGCTGGGTGCCGGAGGCCTGAGCCTATTAGGGATGTTTATTTGGGAATGTAGACCCTGAAGGGAAGGCCTTAGTGCAGAACCTGAGAGAGTCCAAGGAAAGGAGGACGTCCCTTAGAACGAGGCATTGAGGGCGGAGTGCGACGTGGCCCAACGAGAGTCCCTGAGATTCTGTTCTCTGATGGATCGGACTTGCTGTGTTTTTCTCCACTCTACACACTTTGAAGGAGGTCAGGGGTGGTGGGAACCATTTCTGTTTGTTCATCTGTTGTTTGATCTCCACGGCGTGTTCATATATTTCCTTTACACGGATGATGTGACCACCAGGCTTCGCACCTTCACGTAGAACGATGACTTGCCTGAACCTGTCTCTGGTTCTCCTGCTCTTCTGTTGTGGGGCATCTTGTGAGGTTCTCCAGCACTTCACCGATGTACCCAGCTGCAAGAATTTCTTCTACCAGGGACAGGAGCCACTGGGGCTTTCCTCCAATGCCACAGCCAATATCTGCCAACGCCTGGGAGGGAACTATTATTATGCCACCCTATACCATCGCTTAGCTCGGGTACCCATCTACTCAGCCTATATCCTGGAGGTCTCCACCACGTCCAGGCCTGACCTCTCCTCCACCAATTGGTACCTGGAGCCCATGGTAAGAATAGGGACACCACAAGCAGATCTGAAGTATTGATGGGGGAGGGATGCCCACCTGAATGTAGAGTCAGGCTAAGGATGGCTGTAGACAAGGACAGATGGAGACCCATCCATCCTCATGACATGACCTGTACTCCGGGGACTTACCTCCTCTCCAAAGAATGTATTACTGAGAGAAGGGAACTGTTACTCATCCATCACAAAAACCTTCCAGCATGATGGATATCTAATAAAAGAGAAGCCAGGAGTACAGAATGGAGGGGGGGGGGTGAGGAGAGACCAGAGTAATCTGGCTGAGGGCTTCAGGGACTAGTAATAGTGAGATCTAATTGTGGAGTAATAATGGAGGACTTCATGGAAAATAGTAATAGTGAGATCTAATTGTGGAGTAATAATGGAGGGCTTCATGGAAAATAGTAATAGTGAGATCTAATTGTGGAGTAATAATGGAGGGCTTCGTGGAAAATAGTAACAATGGGATCTAATTGTGGAGTAATAATGGAGGGCTTCATGGAAAATAGTAATAATGGGATCTAATTGTGGAGTAATAATGGAGGGCTTCATGGAAAATAGTAATAATGGGATCTAATTGTAGAGTAATAATGGAGGGCTTCATGGAAAATAGTAACAATGGGATCTAATTGTGGAGTAATAATGGAGGGCTTCAGGGACTAGTAATTGTGAGATCTAATTGTGGAGTAATAATGGAGGACTTTATGGAAAATAGTAACAATGGGATCTAATTGTGGAGTAATAATGGAGGACTTTATGGAAAATAGTAATAATGGGATCTAATTGTGGAGTAATAATGGAGGGCTTCATGGAAAATAGTAATAATGGGATCTAATTGTGGAGTAATAATGGAGGGCTTCATGGAAAATAGTAATAATGGGATCTAATTGTGGAGTAATAATGGAGGACTTCATGGAAAATAGTAACAATGAGATCTAATTGTGGAGTAATAATGGAGGGCTTCAGGGACTAGTAATTGTGAGATCTAATTGTGGAGTAATAATGGAGGACTTTATGGAAAATAGTAACAATGGGATCTAATTGTGGAGTAATAATGGAGGGCTTCATAAAAAATAGTAATAATGGGATCTAATTGTGGAGTAATAATGGAGGACTTCATGGAAAATAGTAATAATGGGATCTAATTGTAGAGTAATAATGGAGGGCTTCATGGAAAATAGTAATAATGGGATCTAATTGTGGGGTAATAATGGAGGACTTCATGAAAAATAGTAATAATGGGATCTAATTGTAGAGTAATAATGGAGGGCTTCATGGAGAATAGTGATAATGGGATCTAATTGTGGAGTAATAATGGAGGGCTTCATGAAAAATAGTAATAATGGGATCTAATTGTAGAGTAATAATGGAGGGCTTCATGGAAAATAGTAATAATGGGATCTAATTGTGGGGTAATAATGGAGGACTTCATGGAAAATAGTAATAATGGGATCTAATTGTGGAGTAATAATGGAGGACTTCATGGAAAATAGTAATAATGGGATCTAATTGTGGGGTAATAATGGAGGACTTCATGAAAAATAGTAATAATGGGATCTAATTGTGGAGTAATAATGGAGGACTTCATGGAAAATAGTAACAATGGGATCTAATTGTGGAGTAATAATGGAGGGCTTCATGGAAAATAGTGATAATGGGATCTAATTGTGGAGTAATAATGGAGGGCTTCATGGAAAATAGTAATAATGGGATCTAATTGTGGAGTAATAATGGAGGGCTTCATGGAAAATAGTGATAATGGGATCTAATTGTGGAGTAATAATGGAGGGCTTCATGGAAAATAGTAATAATGGGATCTAATTGTGGAGTAATAATGGAGGGCTTCATGGAAAATAGTGATAATGGGATCTAATTGTGGAGTAATAATGGAGGGCTTCATGGAAAATAGTAATAATGGGATCTAATTGTGGAGTAATAATGGAGGACTTCATGAAAAATAGTAATAATGGGATCTAATTGTGGAGTAATAATGGAGGACTTCATGGAAAATAGTAACAATGGGATCTAATTGTGGAGTAATAATGGAGGGCTTCATGGAAAATAGTGATAATGGGATCTAATTGTGGAGTAATAATGGAGGGCTTCATGGAAAATAGTAATAATGGGATCTAATTGTGGAGTAATAATGGAGGGCTTCATGGAAAATAGTGATAATGGGATCTAATTGTGGAGTAATAATGGAGGGCTTCATGGAAAATAGTAATAGTGAGATCTAATTGTGGAGTAATAATGGAGGACTTCATGGAAAATAGTAATAACGAGATCTAATTGTGGAGTAATAATGGAGGACTTCATGGAAAATAGTAATAATGGGATCTAATTGTGGAGTAATAATGGAGGACTTCATGGAAAATAGTAATAATGGGATCTAATTGTAGAGTAATAATGGAGGGCTTCATGGAAAATAGTAATAATGGGATCTAATTGTGGAGTAATAATGGAGGACTTCATGGAAAATAGTAACAATGGGATCTAATTGTGGAGTAATAATGGAGGGCTTCATGGAAAATAGTGATAATGGGATCTAATTGTGGAGTAATAATGGAGGGCTTCATGGAAAATAGTAATAGTGAGATCTAATTGTGGAGTAATAATGGAGGACTTCATGGAAAATAGTAATAACGAGATCTAATTGTGGAGTAATAATGGAGGACTTCATGGAAAATAGTAATAATGGGATCTAATTGTGGAGTAATAATGGAGGACTTCATGGAAAATAGTAATAATGGGATCTAATTGTAGAGTAATAATGGAGGGCTTCATGGAAAATAGTAATAATGGGATCTAATTGTGGAGTAATAATGGAGGACTTCATGGAAAATAGTAATAATGGGATCTAATTGTGGAGTAATAATGGAGGACTTCATGGAAATAAGTAACAATGGGATCTAATTGTGGAGTAATAATGGAGGACTTCATGGAAAATAGTAATAATGGGATCTAATTGTAGAGTAATAATGGAGGACTTCATGGAAAATAGTGATAGGGGAGTATTGTAGAATAAAAGGAGGAGCCATAGAAAATAGTAATGGAGGAGTATTATAGGGTAATGCAGTATTTTAGGGATAACGGGTAACATTTTGGAAGTATTGGAAATGCTGTAATAGGAATGGAGGAAGGCTCATGGAAAATAGTAATAATGGGATCTAATTGTGGAGTAATAATGGAGGACTTCATGGAAAATAGTAATAATGGGATCTAATTGTGGAGTAATAATGGAGGGCTTCATGGAAAATAGTAATAATGGGATCTAATTGTGGAGTAATAATGGAGGACTTCATGGAAAATAGTAATAATGGGATCTAATTGTGGAGTAATAATGGAGGACTTCATGGAAAATAGTAATAATGGGATCTAATTGTAGAGTAATAATGGAGGGCTTCATGGAAAATAGTAATAATGGGATCTAATTGTGGAGTAATAATGGAGGGCTTCATGGAAAATAGTGATAATGGGATCTAATTGTGGAGTAATAATGGAGGGCTTCATGGAAAATAGTAATAGTGAGATCTAATTGTGGAGTAATAATGGAGGACTTCATGGAAAATAGTAATAACGAGATCTAATTGTGGAGTAATAATGGAGGACTTCATGGAAAATAGTAATAATGGGATCTAATTGTGGAGTAATAATGGAGGACTTCATGGAAAATAGTAATAATGGGATCTAATTGTAGAGTAATAATGGAGGGCTTCATGGAAAATAGTAATAATGGGATCTAATTGTGGAGTAATAATGGAGGACTTCATGGAAAATAGTAATAATGGGATCTAATTGTGGAGTAATAATGGAGGACTTCATGGAAAATAGTAACAATGGGATCTAATTGTGGAGTAATAATGGAGGACTTCATGGAAAATAGTAATAATGGGATCTAATTGTAGAGTAATAATGGAGGGCTTCATGGAAAATAGTGATAGGGGAGTATTGTAGAATAAAAGGAGGAGCCATAGAAAATAGTAATGGAGGAGTATTATAGGGTAATGCAGTATTTTAGGGATAACGGGTAACATTTTGGAAGTATTGGTGTAATAGGAATGGAGGAAGGCTCATGGAAAGTAGTCCTAGATAAGTATTAGTGGAGGGACATGGAAATGGTATAACATGGGAGGGCTTCAGGGTACCTAGTTATAATATTGGAGGAGTGTAGAGTAATAGCTGAGGGATGAGGTGTACTGGTAACAATAATGTAGTATTTTAGTAATAGAGGAAAGATGAAGAATATTTACTGTAATGATGGAGTGTTGTAGAGTAATAGGGACGGGGGTCATAGAAAACGAGTATTGTGGAGGATACGAGATGAAATGAATGGAGTAATAGAGGGGAGGAGAGTGACTATTACTAAAATTAGGAGTAATAGTGGGGGGGGGCTTTGGTAACAGTAGGGTATTGTAATTGAGCATGAAGAAAGAATGAAAATTGTAGCATGAAGAAGCAATACCCAGAGTATTAATGGAGTACATTATATTAGAATAGTAAAGGGGGGGTCATGTTCACTAATAGTAATAAAGGAGTATTGTAGAGTAATACGTAACATATGCAATTGGACTAGTATTAATATCAGTGGAAGCTCTCGGGGAAGGGGTAATTACCGGACTGAGGCCCAGATTCTCAAAGAAGTTACGCCGGCGTATCTCGAGATGCGCGGCGTAAGTGTAAATGTGCGCCGTACCCACAGAACAAGATACGCCTGAAAATAGGCTTCCTCCGACCGACGTAACTTTCCTACGCCGGCGTAGCGTGGGCGCATATTTACGCTGGACGCATCTTGCGCTCCCATTGATTTCCTATGCAAATATGCAAATGAGGGAGATACGCCGATTCCAGAACGTACGTCTGTCCGGCGCAGGCTACGCGCGGTGCGCGCAAGTTGTACGTCCGGCATAAAGTTACCCCTCATAAAGCAGGGGTAACTCAGCACCAGACGGGCACAGGTCAGCTGGAGAGCAGTACAGCAGTGTTACGGACGAGCTGAGCAACCACACTTGCAGGACAACACATCTGTGTGCCAACATGCCAGGGGCAGCCATGGTCATAGCACTACTGCGTCCACAGGCGCCTAGGAGCGCACGGGAGAGGATATTCCGCACGTGCATGAACGTCTTTGGCATGGGTGATTCAGAGGTGTATCGCATCTTCAGATTCAGCCCTGATGCCATCCTGGAAATAGCCACACCCCTGCATGATGACATCACCAGCCAGACACACCCCTCACATGCAGTGCAGCCACTGGTCAAGGTACTGGCAACACTCCATTTCCTGGCCACTGGATCTTTTCAGCGCACAAGTGGAGTCGTGTCTGGGATGTCACAATCCTCCATGAGCAGATGTGTGCACCAGGTTGCCCCCGCAATCCTCAGACGCATGTCCCACCACATCATCAGACCCACCCAGGAGGACCTGCAGCAGAAGGCAATGGAGGATTTCTACAGAATTGCCAGATTCCCATGCACCGTGGGGGCCATTGATTGCACACATGTGGCACTACGGCCCCCCCGTGACACAGAGCACATATACCGCAATAGGAAGCACTGGCATTCCATCAACGTTCAGGTGATAGCCGATGCCCAATACCTCATATGGCACGTCCGTGCCAAACACCCCGGGGCCAGCCATGACAGCTACATATTCCGTCAAAGCGACATCTCCACAGAACGTGTATGGGGACAGCTGGCTGGTTGGTGAGTGACATGGGAGTCAGGTATGACTGTCCCCCCCCATGATGCCGACATCACGAGGGGCACATGCACGACTAACATCCTTCTGTCTTTTCCCTTCCAGGTGACGCGGCATATGCACTTGGACCCCATCTCATGACTCCATACCGGAACCCCCAAACCAGAGGAGAGAGAAGATACAATGATGCACACATACGTACCCGTGCAGTGGTGGAACGCACCTTTGGCCTCCTGAAGTCACGTTTCCGATGCCTGGATAAGTCCGGGGGTACCCTGTTGTATTCCCCAAACTTTGTGTGCCAGATCATCGGTGCATGTTGCATTCTGCACAACTACGCCATGAGAGAGGGCCTGGAGATTGAGCTAAGTGATGACCTGACCCCCGAACCACACAGTCCCCCCCTGCCCGAGGCTACCCCGTCTGCTGAGGGAAGAGCACTAAGGTGATGCCTTGTGGAACACATCTTTGCACGTTAAACACACACATTCATCATGGCACAAGGAGAATGCACGCATGCACATCACTGTGGTCCCTAGCACACACACACCACATCCACATCACATTCGATTAGCCCAAGTCCACCATGCAGGACTTGGGAGCAGCAAAGCCACGCCAAGGCCTCAATGGTGTTGCTGACCATTCATACACCATTCACACGGTCGTGGGGATAACCTCTCCCCCGACAACCCAGGGTGACACCCTTTTTCCGGCAGGAATGTCACCCCCACATTCAAACACCAGTCACACTGTAGCCTGCACTACTGACTGTGTGCTTGGGCTATAAAACATAAAAAACTCATAACCTGAGTATAAAAATATAAACATAAAAAACTCATAACCCGAGTATAAAAAAAGAAACACCAAAAAAAGAAATAACGGCGCTGACGTGGCCCACACCTGCCACGGGCCCGGCTCCTCATGGGAGACTCATGGGGGGGGGAATCAGGAGGAGGAGGAGCATCCCCTGGTCTCTCCACGGCTAGCGGCCTGCCCTCCAATGCCAGGGCGATGCGGGTGAGGACCGCATTTGTGTCCTGGATGGCTGCAGTGTTGTCCCTGACAGACTCTCATCCACAAGGCCTGCTGTGGTGGCCTGCAGATCCCCAGGCATGTGACCACAGCAGCCGTATTTGCCCCAACGTCCTGGACAGCTTCTGACATAGTGGGAAAGGAGGCCATGCTGTCTGCCATGCGTTCCACATGCATGGCAAGCTCACCCAGATGGCGGGTCTGGCGGGCCTGGTCCCTCCTGAGGCGTTCCGGGAGAACATCAGAGACCCCCCTTGTCTTCCTGGACACCTTCCTGTGGCCAGAAGAGGCTTGGGGCTGTGGAGAAGGGGAGACCCTTGAGGAAGCCCTGTTGGGGGAGGACCGGGAGGGGCTACCCCTGATGGAGGGCTGACTGGTCACGGCCACAGGGGGAGAATCCTCTAAATAGAGCCTGACCTCGTTCCCACTGGTCACCACCTCCTCCTCAACCACGTCCTGAGGAGAGGTGTGGCCACTCCCCTCCACTGATGACTCCAGGCTTGCCAAGAGGTCTGACTTGGACTGATGTCCGGGGGATGGTGTGGACTGGCCACCGGCATCAGATGGCCCAGCTCCCTCCTGCACATCTGTGGATGACACAAAACATTCACATGTTGCAGGATCCACACACTTGTCACATGTTCCCTTCCACCCCCACACATGCTACAGACCAGATAGGAGATAAAACATACTTACCTGTCCTCAAGGCCTGTTCAAAGGAGTCATAGCCCTCCACTCCCTCCACTTGATGCCTTTGGAGGCACTGGGCAACCACCTGCTCCTCAGGAGTCAACGTCAAGGTAGTTGCTGGTCCCCCTCCAGTGCCCCTGGCATGAGTCCTCATCTTGGCCAGCTTACCTTTCACCAGGCGACGCAAATCATTGATTTTTTTAAGAATATAATTTGGGGTCCTGACCTCATATCCCAACGCATTCACATCAGCCGCAATCTGCGACAGGATCTCCATCCTCCTAGCCAGGGTGGTGTTGGCACTCTCTGCACCATGGAGAAAGATATCAAACTGGGCCATGGCCCTGATAATCACCGCCTTCTCCTGTGGGGAAAAATTAAACTTCCTCCTCTTAGTTGCTGGAGCAGACATGGCTAAAAAAAAACAGCAGCAAAGAAACCAGCAAAAGTACCTTGCTTCGGGGGGGAAACAAGCGGTGTACTTTTGCACTGGACGGGCGCATGTCTAGGCCTATTTATGCCCTGGGCGTATCTCACTGATTACGCCAGGCCTAGTTCTGAGCATGCGCAGAGAGGCGCAGCACATAGTCAGCGTCACGGCGCATGCGCCGTTCGTTCGGCCCTTCATTTGCATGGGGTCACGGCTCATTTCAATGGAACACGCCCACTTCCTGCCTACTTTGAATTACGCCGGCTTACGCCTAGGAATTTACGTTGCGCCGGTGCAAAGTTGGGCGCAAATACTCTGAGGATACGGTACTTGACTCTCTAAGTTGAGCCGGCGTAGTGGAAATGAGATGCGCTACGCTGGCCTATATATGCGCCGATGTACGTGGATCTTCCCCGGATTGTTTAATAGAACCAAGAATACAACCTTATATACAGTTTAAAGAGGAGGTAACCAGAACATAAATTAACATGAGCTAATTAACTAATCATTTACCCAGACGAGGCGACTCCGAGATATGACTGTGACGGTATTGGTATGATATCCCCGTCAAGCATTCCCTCCTCTCCATACAAGAACATCCCAGAAGCATCCATACATGAGGCAAGGCTTAAGGCTGGAACAACACAGACTTTTAATAGTAAAAACCAGAGCTTATATGTGGTTACAACTGTTACAATGACAAATCTCCGCCCCCCCCTTACACAGTGGGGGGTCTTCAATACAGCTCCCTTGAAATAAAGATATTTCTTTGAACTAATCAGTATCTAGCCGGTTCGGCTCCGCATATAGAGAGATAATTACCACAATGAAGCAATCAGCATAATTAACATGAGCCACTTATCTAATCACAGTAACCAGTAAACACAGGGCTAGAACAATTAACATTTGAAACAGGACTGGCTGCAGAAGGGCAAATACCATTAACAGCCTTAAACAAGCAGGGAGGATTAACCTGAAGCATATAGGTAAAAAGTCCTTCACAATGGCCCCCCTTTTTCTCCCTGCTCCGGCAAACCCGGTTGGACCTTCCCTGGTCCAGTAGGGTTGACGGGTTCAGAGCTTTTAGTCCGAGGTTAACTCCGTTTGGCGTGACTGACCTCCCTTGGCAACTGCTTCCGACTTAGGTATGTCACCGGGTCGTCAGATCACACGCCGGTCAGTCCCCAAGTCTTTGTGCGATCTGCAGAGTCACCAGAAGTCAGTGTGAAGACGGCGAATGGGTCTGTGCGCCGCCATCTAGGTGTCCCGCCATGGGAGGGGCAGGTTATGGCTCTGAAGTGACAATCACAGGAGATTCATAAAAAGAAAAAGTTATATTTGTTGAAATGCTGTAGCACTGGTGCTCAGAGTCCGGGGGGGGGGGGGAATCAGAGCCCCATAAGGTCAGCCACCCCCTGCTCCCTCCGCAGCCGCCGGTTCTCCTCTTTGAGCTTCCCCAGCTCCATCTCCAGTTCATGGAGCCTGGGGGGGTCAGCCCGCTGTGACCTCAGGTGGTTGTTCTCCTCCTCCATGCGGCTTATGCACTCCTCCAGCTCTATGTACTCACGGATCAGATCCTGCTTGCTCATGTCCTGCAGGCTTTCCACGTGGTCCTTCATCATCAGGAACTGGGTGGTGGTGTAAGGGGCCACCGGTGGGCCCTTGGCGAACATCTCGGCCCGCATCTGTGGCGCCCGCTGCGATTCCATCTCCTCCAGTCGCTTCTTCTCCTCCCAGGTCCGCTGGTTATATGACTTCCAGGACCTCTTCTTCTTGGAGGGTAGCTGGCGGTGCCTCTTTCTGCCCAGCTCCCTCCAAGGCCCCTCCGGCTCATGGCTGTCGCCCATGACCAGCTGACAATGGTTTTTCCTGTTGTCCGTAATAACAGATTGTACCATGAGGGCTTCGTAAGGGGTGCCCAATGGTTCTTCCTGACCCAGCTCCTGGAGATCCCAAGCCGAGTCTACACAATGGGCTGCTGCTGGTGGGCGGTACCCAGGTTGAGACCAATTTGACCTGGTGTTGTCATTCAGGGGGCAATTCTGCTTGAAGTGACCCAGCTGTTTGCACCGGAAGCAGCGTTGTTCGTTGTCCTCCTGGCGTGGGTAGCGAGGGCTCGATGTCATCGATCTGTTAGGCGGTTGGTATCTAGCGGCTGGTGGGTGTGAGGGCGCCGTTGGTCGTGGAGGTTGTACCCGTGGTGTGACCTGGTTTGTCTTGCGAGTATCCGCATATTCATCCGCCAACTTCGTGGCCTCTGGTAGAGTCATGGGCCTGCGATCTCTCACCCAATCTTTGACATCCGTCTGGATGTGATTGTAAAATTGCTCCAGGAGCATTAGTTGCAAAATGTCCTCTGCGGTGGTGGCCTGGCTGCTGTTAACCCAGTTAGAGGCCGACAGGGATAACTGGCATGCCCATTCTGCGTAAGAGTCTTTCGTGGTTTTGCGTGAGTCCCTGAACTTCTGTCGGTGGGACTCTGGGGTTACTGCATAACGAGCCAGGAGCACTTCTTTAACCCTGTGTCAGGGCTCCATTCCCGGCTCCATTGAGCTCCCGCGCATGCGCGGTACGGCAGCGCGCCGTGTGCGTGGAAGCGCGCACGTGCAGGTACGCGGCAACCCTGGGGCCAATCAGAGGCCGGACACTCCTATTTAAACCAGCAGCCTTCCCTGAACAGGTTGCTGGTTTGTCTTCAGCTCCTATGTGTTTACCTCTTGCCGTACCTGCCTGTTTTGACCCGGAATTCCTGACGACTCTCCTCTCACCTGGAACCTCTGACCCTTTGGCTAATGTTACCTGGATTGCTGTTGTCTCCTGCCCCTTGACCTTGGCTTGCTCTCATGGACTCCCTCTGAACTCTCCTGCCCTTGACCCTCGGCCTGTGACTCGGATTTGCCTTCATCTCCTGTGGACCCTACCAGACTTACCTACCAGTTCCTGCCTGACCAACGCTTGTCTCCAGTCTTCTGCACCTGCCCTGCTTCTGTCAGCTGCACCAAGTCTGCCTGCCAGCTCCCGGCACCGGTGCCTCCTTGTGCCGTCCCTCCTCTGTCCCAACTCCAGGGAGTGGTCTGCACAGGGTCGCAAAGGTGAGCCGCCCTCAGCATCTCGGTCTCGGTGAGTACAGGCTCTGACACCCTGGCGTAGCTATGGATATCCTGATCTGGCACGGTCCGGAAAGCATCAGAAGCTTTGCCTGACAGTTTGCCTGACAATATTGAAACCCACTCTCTTCTAGCTATTCGGTGCAGGTTACATTGTCGCTCAAAGTCTGCCAGGTAGTTATCAATCTCACAGTCCTTTTCATCAAAAGCTTTAAAAGCGCTAAACGGAATCTTCCTTGCGTCTGCTGTGCTGTACTCACTGTTTGGAGAATGTGCGGCTGCTTGTTGGACTGCTGCCAGTTTTAACTGTAGCTCTGCGTCTCTTATTTGTTTAGCCTCCTTCGCTAACAGGTCCATCACTTTCAGCACCACATCCGGCGTTGGGTTCGGGCCGAACCACGCTAGCTTCTCTCTCATTAGCTTGTTGGCTGGCGATTCCTCCTCCTGAATCACTGGTATCTCCATCTCTTGTACTGCTGGCGTTGCTGCAATCACGTTCTCCTGGTCTAGCTCCATTGATTCTGCTATGATGACCCGCTTGGTTTTGTTGCTAGCAATCCTTCCACGAACTTCCAGTAGTTCTTTCAGTGTATTTCTTTTAAGCAGGGTGTAGCAGCCTTCCATTCACTGTTCCCAGTGTCTGCTTGGAATCCGGGTGTAAGGGAGAGTAGAAGGGAAAATCCCGCTGCTGCCAACCAATTTGTGACGGTATTGGTATGATATCCCCGTCAAGCATTCCCTCCTCTCCATACAAGAACATCCCAGAAGCATCCATACATGAGGCAAGGCTTAAGGCTGGAACAACACAGACTTTTAATAGTAAAAAAACAGAGCTTATATGTGGTTACAACTGTTACAATGACAAATCTCCGCCCCCCCTTACACAGTGGGGGGTCTTCAATACAGCTCCTTTGAAATAAAGATATTTTTTTGAACTAGTCAGTATCTAGCCGGTTCGGCTCCGCATATAGAGAGATAATTATCACAATGAAGCAATCAGCATAATTAACATGAGCCACTTATCTAATCACAGTAACCAGTAAACACAGGGCTAGAACAATTAACATTTGAAACAGGACTGGCTGCAGAAGGGTAAATACCATTAACAGCCTTAAACAAGCAGGGAGGATTAACCTGAAGCATATAGGTAAAAAGTCCTTCACAATGATCTCTCAGAGTAGATGTCACATCTCCTCGCTCACCTGCTATACAATACACATTATCATAAGTGTAAACACAGGACATCTTCACACAATAGTGTAAAAATATATTGTGCTAAACTACAAAACGTTTGTGATAAATAAAAAGTGAAACTACAAAGTGTAAGGCAGCCAACACAACAATGGAAAATTGTAAAAAGAATAAGAAAGAAAAGTGCAGCGCCAAATGAAACTGGTTTACTCTGCTGAGCAATACCATGTAGTGTATCCGTAGGTGAATCTGGATAACACACCTATTCACAGTGTATACAAAATGTAATGAGAGTATAAAGTGAATCAAACCAAAGGTGAATCACATAGAAGGTACCTGAATAGACCTTCACAGACCTCTACGCTCAGTATTGTGTAAACTATTCACAGTGCATACAAATTATATTGTGAGTATAAAGTGAATGAACCCAGCAGTGAGTCACATGAAATGGACCTGAATAGACCTTCACGGTCCAACAAAGTGTACAAATATAATAACCAGTGTCAGAAGAACATTATGATTATTCCGTGAAAAATAAAAATATGTAATTCTATATTGGAAAAAGTACATTAAATACACAACAAGGGTATTCTTATATTCTCATAGATGGAAAAAGCGCTCTCCTCGCTGATACATGGTGTCCCATCCTCAGATAGGTGATCCTTACAGTAAGAGTAAATATTGTAGACCCACAGCTCACCATACGGTGGGGGGTCCTCAAGGCTTGTGTCAGGGACCAATTCCATCTGGATTCCATTCATCAACAAGATAATCACCATTGGACATTCCTTGTTCGGCTGCTGCAAAGGATCTTGTTTGGAACATCATCTGGATTGTCCGGGAGGGTAACCAGGTAGGGCAATCGGCCCACACAAGCCTTGAGGACCCCCCACCGTATGGTGAGCTGTGGGTCTACAATATTTACTCTTACTGTAAGGATCACCTATCTGAGGATGGGACACCATGTATAATGTTCTTCTGACACTGGTTATTAGTGTTGCTCACGAATATTCGTATTGCGAATATTCGTTCCGAATATGGCATATTCGAGTATTCGCGAATAACTCGAATATCGCGGCCAAAATTCGCTATTCCTAATATTCGTATTTTTTCAAATTTATTTTTAAAACAGATCACATCCTAGTGATCTCCATCGACGTCTAAAAGCATTGCTGGTATGATTAGAGACCTTGGGCCGAGTAGCTGAGGCGATCATTTTATATTGCCGAATATTCGCGAATACTTTCTCCGCCCTTCTTTTGCATCAGAGCCAATCAGAGTTCTCCTACCACAGTTGTCAGAGGTTAGCAACCAATAGGAACCTGCCTGCACGGCCATTATATAAGATCACTCCCAGCAGTATTTCAGTGCAGATTCACAAGGTGGCTAGAGAGAGTGGAGTGTTTCTGTGCGTTTTTCCAGTGTATCACATCTTCAAAGAATTTTCCATCTTTTGTCCCGTGTCATCATTTGCATTTCACCTCTTTAATGAGAATAATAACTGTTTAACATAAAGACATTTAGCCTAGGTTCACACTGCTGCGAATTCAAAATCGCGGTAAAATGCGCGATTTTACCGCGATTTCGCGGCTGCGATTTTCCCGCGATTTCGGCCGCAATTTAATGTAAATCGCGGCCCGAAATCGCAAAAAGTAGTACAGGAACTACTTTTTGAAATCGCAGATGCAGCGTCGCACTGATTAGGACAGTGCCATTGCCGACAATTGCCGCCGATTTGAGATGCGATTTGACATGTCAAATCGCATCTCAAATCGTTCCAAATCGTACCCAGTGTGAACCAGGGCTTAAGAGATGTCAACGTAAACGGTTTACTTGGCTTTTTTTTAACTCAACAGAATCAGGGGCCCCAGTGTGCGGTTGATCTTTACCTAACTCAATACAGGTCAGTCTAGAGGAGAGATCTGTATTTTCCAAATCTATGGTTATTCATTATCTATTAAACTAATCAATATACAAATTGGTCAAAGTAAACCCTCAAATCTATATAATAATGTATTTATTTTATTAATACCTTGTTGTTAGTTGCAGGGTCCATTACGTAAAACCACACTTTTTCCAAAGGGCAGGTGAAATTGAATGTTTCAGAATTTCGCAATCAATTTCGCATTCGTATTAGCGAAATTTCTCAAAAAATTTTTTTTGATAAAATATCTCGAATATTCGATTTTAGCGAATATTTCACGAATATTCGTCTATATATTCGTGATATATCGCGAAATCGAATATGGCGTATTCCGCTCAACACTACTGGTTATTATATTTGTACACTTTGTTGGACCGTGAAGGTCTATTCAGGTCCATTTCATGGGACTCACTGCTGGTTTCATTCACTTTATACTCACAATATAATTTGTATGCACTGTGAATAGTTTACACAATACTGAGCGTAGAGGTCTGTGAAGGTCTATTCAGGTACCTTCTATGTCATTCACCTTTGGTTTGATTCACTTTATACTCTCATTACATTTTGTATACACTGTGAATAGGTGTGTTATCCAGATTCACCGACGGATACACTACAGGACATCTTCACACAATAGCAGGGTCAATTAGCACAGAGAACAGACAGATGGCTGGAGGTGAGGGAATAAGCATCTCCTTACACTGTATGTCCCAACAGTATGACTCCGTCACTCTAATATGTCATATACAGGGTCCCCGGGCATACAGCTCACAAAGAGCACCCCTCCCCCAATGCCAGGGCCCATGATCGCAAGGCAAGAGGCGAGCATTCAGTCCCCTCCAAAAGCCTCTGTCCCGGGTGAGTCTGTCACATTTGGATGTCACGTTGATTCTCCATCATTGGTTGGTTGGATGCAGGGCTGGACTGGGACAAAAATTTGGCCCTGGACTTCATCCAGACTGGCCCACTTTGACAGGTCTCTCCCATGGCGGCCGGACAACTCCCCCCCCCCCCCCCCCCCCGGCCACCCGCACCCCCTCTCCCACTTCACTAGCCACTAGCCGTTTTACTTTATTAGAGTAGAGCGGCTGGTACTGGTACTTTTATAGGCAGTACCAGTGGGGAAGCTAGACATTATTTCACCCGGGGTAAAGAATCAGTTTGGTGCCCCCCCTTATGGGACAAGATTAGGCACAAGTGAGAAACTCCCAGGCCATGCTGTTGAGTCAGCTGTCTGTCCCCCCCTTCCCCATGCTCCTCTGTCGTCCCCCCTGCTCCTCTGGCGTCCCCTCATGCTCCTCTGTTGTCCCCCTGCTTATCTGGTCCTCCCCCTGCTTATTTGTTCCCCCCAGGAGAGCGCTGCGGGGAGGGAGAGACAGAGGAGCGGAGAGGGCGGCGGTCTGCTGTCACTGAAGCCAGCCCACTGAGCCATCGGCCCACCGGGAAACTCCCTGTAGTCCCAATGGCCAGTCCATCCCTGGTTGGATGTCACGTTGATTCTCCCTCATTGGTTGGTTGGATGTCATGTTGATTCTCCCTCATTGGTTGGTTGGATGTCATGTTGATTCTCCCTCATTGGTTGGTTGGATGTCATGTTGATTCTCCCTCATTGGTTGGTTGGATGTCATGTTGATTCTCCCTCATTGGTTGGTTGGATGTCACGTTGATTCTCCATCATTGGTTGGTTGGATGTCATGTTGATTCTCTCTCGTTGGTTGGTTGGATGTCATGTTGATTCTCTCTCGTTGGTTGGTTGGATGTCATGTTGATTCTCCCTCATTGGTTGGTTGGATGTCATGTTGATTCTCTCTCGTTGGTTGGTTGGATGTCATGTTGATTCTCCCTCATTGGTTGGTTGGATGTCATGTTGATTCTCCCTCATTGGTTGGTTGGATGTCATGTTGATTCTCCCTCATTGGTTGGTTGGATGTCATGTTGATTCTCCATCATTGGTTGGTTGGATGTCATGTTGATTCTCCCTCATTGGTTGGTTGGATGTCATGTTGATTCTCCCTCATTGGTTGGTTGGATGTCATGTTGATTCTCCCTCATTGGTTGGTTGGATGTCATGTTGATTCTCCCTCATTGGTTGGTTGGATGTCACGTTGATTCTCCATCATTGGTTGGTTGGATGTCATGTTGATTCTCCCTCATTGGTTGGTTGGATGTCATGTTGATTCTCTCTCGTTGGTTGGTTGGATGTCATGTTGATTCTCCCTCATTGGTTGGTTGGATGTCATGTTGATTCTCCATCATTGGTTGGTTGGATGTCATGTTGATTCTCCCTCATTGGTTGGTTGGATTTCATGGTTATCTTCTTCTTCTTCTCCCCACAGCTGGCGGGAATCGGCCAGAAGGACATGCTTCAGCCATCGAATTCTGTGATGAGTATGGACATGGATGACGTGATAGAGAGTCAGGCTGTGAACGATGATTACAGGAACTCTGGTCTCAGCCGGGGACACGTCAATCCCAGCATGCACCACAGCTCTAATTCCCAGCTCTCCACATTCACCTACACCAATATGGCGCCCCAAGACTCCACCTTTAATAGCGGGACCTGGAATGTTTACGAGACCTTCCTACGAGACAAGATCCTGTCCACGTGCAGCCAGACGCACATCCTTAGTGGCGTCATCGTCTCCGGATTCAATCCAACTAGAGGAAAGTGGCTGAGGAACCGCGTCAACGTGCCAGACTTTTTCTGGAGTGCATTTTGCTGCGTGCATGGAGACGGCACCAAGAGAGCGGAAGGAAGACTGGGCCGTAATAGCAGTCCGTATGATACGGTGACCAAAACCCTCCCAGAACTGGAGGAGATTCTGAACAAAACCTATGAAGGACCCGTGATGCTGTTCAAAAATGGCTGCCAGTGATCCTTTCATGTGGGGGAGGTCCATGGGGGAGGGGTGTTCTCTATGATGTAACCCACCATACAATGTCCTGACTCAACCCATGAGGATTCCCTTTATGTTCTGTGATCATCTCTAATAAATTCCTTCAGAGAATCTCCTTATTATTTCTTGGTGTTTCGTCTCCATGAACGTGTGACTCCACCCACAACTGATATCTCATTGTAAAGCCCCACACACAGGATCAGAAAATTGGACAAAATATAAGCCTGAGGCATTGCAAGGCTGAGGCCCCGTACACACGACCGGTTTTCTCCAGAAAGAAACTCGATGGGAGACGTATTCTGCCGAGAAAACCGGTCGTGTGTACACTTTTCACCGAGAAACTCGTCGAGCCAAAAAGAGAGCATGTTCTCTATTTCCTCGATGGGCAATGGGGAAAATTTGGCTCGACGAGTTTTCTGATAGCCGAACAAGGAACTCGACGAGCAAAACAATGTGTTTTGCCCGTCGAGTTTCTCGGTCGTGTCTACGGGGCCTGACAGTTACAAGCCGACTCCCACAAGCAGAGGCATGATGGGACTTGTAGTTTCACAACAGCTGAAGGGCCGCCAGTTTGAGACCCCTGTCCTATACATTTACTGTGGGGGTCCCCCGAATCTCGGAGATACCGGGAGGGGGTGGTTGGCTCAGTTCATCCATTTATATGCTTATTGGGTTATCTTATGCCGCATACACACCATCATTTTTCGGCATGAAAAAAAAAAAACAACGTTTTCCCAACTTCATCATTAAAACGACGTTGCCCACACACAAAAAACTGCTCTAGCTAAGCGCGGTGAGGTACAACACGTACGCCGGCACTATAAAGGGGAGGTTTCATGCGGATGGCGCCACCCTTGGGGCTGCTTTAGCTGATTCCGTGTTAGTAAAAGACGATTCGCGCTTTTCTGTCTGTTACAGCGTGATGAATGTGCGATCTCCATTATGAATGGTAGTTTTACCAGAAAGAGCGCTCCCGTCTCATAACTCGCTTCTGAGCATGCGCGGGTTTTTTACGTCATTTTAGCCCACACACCATCATTTTAAATGACATTTTTTTAAAACAACTTTTTTTTTAATGCCGAAAAATGATCGTGTGTACGCGGCATTACTCTTTGTTTCCAATACTATTTTGCACTCTTTTTGTGTCCCGCAGACAAATGTCTCTCAGGTGGACCTCTCCCTTTCCCCCCGCTCTCTCCCATTGCATTTTTTATCTCAACCAGCTTATTTCTTTTGAAAAATTAAATATTTTTTCACCTCATTACGGGACAGTTACACCCCTTTCCTGCCCAGACCAGTTTTTCAGCTGTCAGCGCTCTCACACTTTGAATGACAATTACTCAGTCATGCTGCACTGAGGGGAGTTTTTTGAAGTTGTAACTTTTTCCCACAATTCTTGGGAAAATTAAGAATTATTTTTTTAAAACACAATTGTCATAATAACAGATTATTTCTCACACTCGGAATAAGCATACTTCCAATGACACCCCAAAATATATTCTGCTCCTCCTCCTGAGTATTCTATGAGGCATGAGCTGGTGACAGGGACTCGGGTACTCTGATGGGTGGTGACAGGGACTCGGGTACTCTGATGGGTGGTGACAGGGACTCGGGTACTCTGATGGGTGGTGACAGGGACTCGGGTACTCTGATGGGTGGTGACAGGGACTCGGGTACTCTGATGGGTGGTGACAGGGACTCGGGTATTCTGATGGGTGGTGACAGGGACTCGGGTACTCTGATGGGTGGTGACAGGGACTCGGGTACTCTGATGGGTGGTGACAGGGACTCGGGCACTCTGATGGGTGGTGACAGGTACTTGGGTACTCTGATGGGTGGTGACAGAGACTCAGGTACTCTGATGGGTGGTGACAGGTACTCGGGTACTCTGATGGGTGGTGACAAGTACTCAGGTATTCTGATGGGTGGTGACAGGGACTCGGGTACTCTGATGGGTGGTGACAGGTATTCGGGTACTGTGACGGGTGGTGACAGGTACTCGGGTACTCTGATGGGTGGTGACAGGGACTCGGGTACTCTGATGGGTGGTGACAGGGACTCGGGTACTCTGATGGGTGGTGACAGGGACTCGGGTACTCTGATGGGTGGTGGCAGGGACTCGGGTACTCTGATGGGTGGTGACAGGGACTCGGGTACTCTGATGGGTGGTGACAGGGACTCGGGTACTCTGATGGGTGGTGACAGGGACTCGGGTACTCTGATGGGTGGTGACAGGGACTCGGGTACTCTGATGGGTGGTGACAGGGACTCGGGTACTCTGATGGGTGGTGACAGGGACTCGGGTACTCTGATGGGTGGTGACAGGGACTCGGGTATTCTGATGGGTGGTGGCAGGGACTCGGGCACTCTGATGGGTGGTGACAGGTACTTGGGTACTCTGATGGGTGGTGACAGAGACTCAGGTACTCTGATGGGTGGTGACAGGTACTCGGGTACTCTGATGGGTGGTGACAAGTACTCAGGTATTCTGATGGGTGGTGACAGGGACTCGGGTACTCTGATGGGTGGTGACAGGTATTCGGGTACTGTGACGGGTGGTGACAGGTACTCGGGTACTCTGATGGGTGGTGACAGGGACTCGGGTACTCTGATGGGTGGTGACAGGGACTCGGGTACTCTGATGGGTGGTGACAGGGACTCGGGTACTCTGATGGGTGGTGACAGGGACTCGGGCACTCTGATGGGTGGTGACAGGGACTCGGGTACTCTGATGGGTGGTGACAGGTACTCGGGTACTCTGATGGGTGGTGACAGGGACTCGGGTACTCTGATGGGTGGTGACAGGGACTTGGGTACTCTGATGGGTGGTGACAAGTACTCGGGTACTCTGATGGGTGGTGACAGGGACTCGGGTACTCTGATGGGTGGTGACAGGGACTTGGGTACTCTGATGGGTGGTGACAGGGACTCGGGTACTCTGATGGGTGGTGACAGGGACTCGGGTACTCTGATGGGTGGTGACAGGGACTCGGGTACTCTGATGGGTGGTGACAGGGACTCGGGTATTCTGATGGGTGGTGGCAGGGACTCGGGCACTCTGATGGGTGGTGACAGGTACTTGGGTACTCTGATGGGTGGTGACAGAGACTCAGGTACTCTGATGGGTGGTGACAGGTACTCGGGTACTCTGATGGGTGGTGACAAGTACTCAGGTATTCTGATGGGTGGTGACAGGGACTCGGGTACTCTGATGGGTGGTGACAGGTATTCGGGTACTGTGACGGGTGGTGACAGGTACTCGGGTACTCTGATGGGTGGTGACAGGGACTCGGGTACTCTGATGGGTGGTGACAGGGACTCGGGTACTCTGATGGGTGGTGACAGGGACTCGGGTACTCTGATGGGTGGTGACAGGGACTCGGGCACTCTGATGGGTGGTGACAGGGACTCGGGTACTCTGATGGGTGGTGACAGGTACTCGGGTACTCTGATGGGTGGTGACAGGGACTCGGGTACTCTGATGGGTGGTGACAGGGACTTGGGTACTCTGATGGGTGGTGACAAGTACTCGGGTACTCTGATGGGTGGTGACAGGGACTCGGGTACTCTGATGGGTGGTGACAGGGACTTGGGTACTCTGATGGGTGGTGACAAGTACTCGGGTACTCTGATGGGTGGTGACAGGGACTCGGGTACTCTGATGGGTGGTGACAGGGACTCGGGTACTCTGATGGGTGGTGACAGGGACTCGGGTACTCTGATGGGTGGTGACAGGGACTCGGGTATTCTGATGGGTGGTGGCAGGGACTCGGGCACTCTGATGGGTGGTGACAGGTACTTGGGTACTCTGATGGGTGGTGACAGAGACTCAGGTACTCTGATGGGTGGTGACAGGTACTCGGGTACTCTGATGGGTGGTGACAAGTACTCAGGTATTCTGATGGGTGGTGACAGGGACTCGGGTACTCTGATGGGTGGTGACAGGTATTCGGGTACTGTGACGGGTGGTGACAGGTACTCGGGTACTCTGATGGGTGGTGACAGGGACTCGGGTACTCTGATGGGTGGTGACAGGGACTCGGGTACTCTGATGGGTGGTGACAGGGACTCGGGTACTCTGATGGGTGGTGACAGGGACTCGGGTACTCTGATGGGTGGTGACAGGGACTCGGGTACTCTGATGGGTGGTGACAGGTACTCGGGTACTCTGATGGGTGGTGACAGGGACTCGGGTACTCTGATGGGTGGTGACAGGGACTTGGGTACTCTGATGGGTGGTGACAAGTACTCGGGTACTCTGATGGGTGGTGACAGGGACTCGGGTACTCTGATGGGTGGTGACAGGGACTTGGGTACTCTGATGGGTGGTGACAAGTACTCGGGTACTCTGATGGGTGGTGACAGGGACTCGGGTACTCTGATGGGTGGTGACAGGGACTCGGGTACTCTGATGGGTGGTGACAGGGACTCGGGTACTCTGATGGGTGGTGACAAGTACTCGGGTACTCTGATGGGTGGTGACAGGGACTCGGGTACTCTGATGGGTTGTGACAGGGACTCGGGTACTCTGATGGGTGGTGGCGGGTATTCGGGTACTGTGACGGGTGGTGACAGGTACTCAGGTACTCTGATGGGTGGTGACAGGGACTTGGGTACTCTGATGGGTGGTGACAGGTACTCGGGTACTCTGATGGGTGGTGACAAGTACTCGGGTACTCTGATGGGTGGTGGCAGGGACTCGGGTACTCTGATGGGTGGTGACAGAGACTCGGGTACTCTGATGGGTGGTGACAAGTACTCGGGTACTCTGATGGGTGGTGACAGGGACTCGGGTACTCTGATGGGTGGTGACAGGGACTCGGGTACTCTGATGGGTGGTGACAAGTACTCGGGTACTCTGATGGGTGGTGACAGGTACTCGGGTACTCTGATGGGTGGTGACACGGACTCGGGCACTCTGATGGGTGGTGACAGGTACTCGGGTATTCTGATGGGTGGTGACAGGTACTCGGGTACTCTGATGGGTGGTGACAGGTACTCGGGTACTCTGATGGGTGGTGACAGGGACTCGGTACTCTGATGGGTGGTGGCAGGGACTCGGGTACTCTGATGGGTGGTGACAGGGACTCGGGTACTCTGATGGGTGGTGACAGGGACTTGGGCACTCTGATGGGTGGTGACAGGGACTCGGGTACTCTGATGAGTGGTGACAGGACTCGGGTACTCTGATGGGTGGTGACAGGGACTTGGGCACTCTGATGGGTGGTGACAGGGACTCGGGTACTCTGATGGGTGGTGACAGGGACTCGGGCACTCTGATGGGTGGTGACAGGGACTTGGGCACTCTGATGGGTGGTGACAGGGACTCGGGTACTCTGATGGGTGGTGACAGGGACTCGGGTACTCTGATGGGTGGTGACAGGGACTCGGGCACTCTGATGGGTGGTGACAGGGACTTGGGCACTCTGATGGGTGGTGACAGGGACTTGGGTACTCTGATGGGTGGTGACAGGGACTCGGGTACTCTGATGGGTGGTGACAGGTATTCGGGTACTGTGACGGGTGGTGACAGGTACTCAGGTACTCTGATGGGTGGTGACAGGGACTTGGGTACTCTGATGGGTGGTGACAGGTACTCGGGTACTCTGATGGGTGGTGACAAGTACTCGGGTACTCTGATGGGTGGTGGCAGGGACTCGGGTACTCTGATGGGTGGTGACAGAGACTCGGGTACTCTGATGGGTGGTGACAAGTACTCGGGTACTCTGATGGGTGGTGACAGGGACTCGGGTACTCTGATGGGTGGTGACAAGTACTCGGGTACTCTGATGGGTGGTGACAGGGACTCGGGTACTCTGATGGGTGGTGACAGGGACTCGGGTACTCTGATGGGTGGTGGCGGGTACTCGGGTACTCTGATGGGTGGTGACAGGGACTCGGGTACTCTGATGGGTGGTGACAGGACTCGGGTACTCTGATGGGTGGTGGCAGGGACTCGGGTACTCTGATGGGTGGTGACAGGTACTCGGGTATTCTGATGGGTGGTGACAGGGACTTGGGTACTCTGATGGGTGGTGACAGGGACTCGGGTACTCTGATGGGTGGTGACAGGGACTCGGGTACTCTGATGGGTGGTGACAGGGACTTGGGTACTCTGATGGGTGGTGACAAGTACTCGGGTACTCTGATGGGTGGTGACAGGGACTCGGGTACTCTGATGGGTGGTGACAGGGACTCGGGTACTCTGATGGGTGGTGACAGGGACTCGGGTACTCTGATGGGTGGTGACAGGGACTCGGGTACTCTGATGGGTGGTGACAAGTACTCGGGTACTCTGATGGGTGGTGACAGGGACTCGGGTACTCTGATGGGTGGTGACAGGGACTCGGGTACTCTGATGGGTGGTGACAGGGACTCGGGTACTCTGATGGGTGGTGACAGGGACTCGGGTATTCTGATGGGTGGTGGCAGGGACTCGGGCACTCTGATGGGTGGTGACAGGTACTTGGGTACTCTGATGGGTGGTGACAGAGACTCAGGTACTCTGATGGGTGGTGACAGGTACTCGGGTACTCTGATGGGTGGTGACAAGTACTCAGGTATTCTGATGGGTGGTGACAGGGACTCGGGTACTCTGATGGGTGGTGACAGGTATTCGGGTACTGTGACGGGTGGTGACAGGTACTCGGGTACTCTGATGGGTGGTGACAGGGACTCGGGTACTCTGATGGGTGGTGACAGGGACTCGGGTACTCTGATGGGTGGTGACAGGGACTCGGGTACTCTGATGGGTGGTGACAGGGACTCGGGCACTCTGATGGGTGGTGACAGGGACTCGGGTACTCTGATGGGTGGTGACAGGTACTCGGGTACTCTGATGGGTGGTGACAGGGACTCGGGTACTCTGATGGGTGGTGACAGGGACTTGGGTACTCTGATGGGTGGTGACAAGTACTCGGGTACTCTGATGGGTGGTGACAGGGACTCGGGTACTCTGATGGGTGGTGACAGGGACTTGGGTACTCTGATGGGTGGTGACAAGTACTCGGGTACTCTGATGGGTGGTGACAGGGACTCGGGTACTCTGATGGGTGGTGACAGGGACTCGGGTACTCTGATGGGTGGTGACAGGGACTCGGGTACTCTGATGGGTGGTGACAAGTACTCGGGTACTCTGATGGGTGGTGACAGGGACTCGGGTACTCTGATGGGTTGTGACAGGGACTCGGGTACTCTGATGGGTGGTGGCGGGTATTCGGGTACTGTGACGGGTGGTGACAGGTACTCAGGTACTCTGATGGGTGGTGACAGGGACTTGGGTACTCTGATGGGTGGTGACAGGTACTCGGGTACTCTGATGGGTGGTGACAAGTACTCGGGTACTCTGATGGGTGGTGGCAGGGACTCGGGTACTCTGATGGGTGGTGACAGAGACTCGGGTACTCTGATGGGTGGTGACAAGTACTCGGGTACTCTGATGGGTGGTGACAGGGACTCGGGTACTCTGATGGGTGGTGACAGGGACTCGGGTACTCTGATGGGTGGTGACAAGTACTCGGGTACTCTGATGGGTGGTGACAGGTACTCGGGTACTCTGATGGGTGGTGACACGGACTCGGGCACTCTGATGGGTGGTGACAGGTACTCGGGTATTCTGATGGGTGGTGACAGGTACTCGGGTACTCTGATGGGTGGTGACAGGTACTCGGGTACTCTGATGGGTGGTGACAGGGACTCGGGTACTCTGATGGGTGGTGGCAGGGACTCGGGTACTCTGATGGGTGGTGACAGGGACTCGGGTACTCTGATGGGTGGTGACAGGGACTTGGGCACTCTGATGGGTGGTGACAGGGACTCGGGTACTCTGATGAGTGGTGACAGGACTCGGGTACTCTGATGGGTGGTGACAGGGACTTGGGCACTCTGATGGGTGGTGACAGGGACTCGGGTACTCTGATGGGTGGTGACAGGGACTCGGGCACTCTGATGGGTGGTGACAGGGACTTGGGCACTCTGATGGGTGGTGACAGGGACTCGGGTACTCTGATGGGTGGTGACAGGGACTCGGGTACTCTGATGGGTGGTGACAGGGACTCGGGCACTCTGATGGGTGGTGACAGGGACTTGGGCACTCTGATGGGTGGTGACAGGGACTTGGGTACTCTGATGGGTGGTGACAGGGACTCGGGTACTCTGATGGGTGGTGACAGGTATTCGGGTACTGTGACGGGTGGTGACAGGTACTCAGGTACTCTGATGGGTGGTGACAGGGACTTGGGTACTCTGATGGGTGGTGACAGGTACTCGGGTACTCTGATGGGTGGTGACAAGTACTCGGGTACTCTGATGGGTGGTGGCAGGGACTCGGGTACTCTGATGGGTGGTGACAGAGACTCGGGTACTCTGATGGGTGGTGACAAGTACTCGGGTACTCTGATGGGTGGTGACAGGGACTCGGGTACTCTGATGGGTGGTGACAGGGACTCGGGTACTCTGATGGGTGGTGACAAGTACTCGGGTACTCTGATGGGTGGTGACAGGGACTCGGGTACTCTGATGGGTGGTGACAGGGACTCGGGTACTCTGATGGGTGGTGACAAGTACTCGGGTACTCTGATGGGTGGTGACAGGGACTCGGGTACTCTGATGGGTGGTGACAGGGACTCGGGTACTCTGATGGGTGGTGGCAGGGACTCGGGTACTCTGATGGGTGGTGACAGGTACTCGGGTATTCTGATGGGTGGTGACAGGACTCGGGTACTCTGATGGGTGGTGGCAGGGACTCGGGTACTCTGATGGGTGGTGACAGGTACTCGGGTATTCTGATGGGTGGTGACAGGGACTTGGGTACTCTGATGGGTGGTGACAGGGACTCGGGTACTCTGATGGGTGGTGACAGGTATTCGGGTACTGTGACGGGTGGTGACAGGTACTCAGGTACTCTGATGGGTGGTGGCAGGGACTCGGGTACTCTGATGGGTGGTGACAGAGACTCGGGTACTCTGATGGGTGGTGACAAGTACTCGGGTACTCTGATGGGTGGTGACAGGGACTCGGGTACTCTGATGGGTGGTGACAGGGACTCGGGTACTCTGATGGGTGGTGACAAGTACTCGGGTACTCTGATGGGTGGTGACAGGGACTCGGGTACTCTGATGGGTGGTGACAGGGACTCGGGTACTCTGATGGGTGGTGACAAGTACTCGGGTACTCTGATGGGTGGTGACAGGTACTCGGGTACTCTGATGGGTGGTGACACGGACTCGGGCACTCTGATGGGTGGTGACAGGTACTCGGGTATTCTGATGGGTGGTGGCAGGGACTCGGGTACTCTGATGGGTGGTGACAGGTACTCGGGTACTCTGATGGGTGGTGACAGGGACTCGGGTACTCTGATGGGTGGTGGCAGGGACTCGGGTACTCTGATGGGTGGTGACAGGGACTCGGGTACTCTGATGGGTGGTGACAGGGACTTGGGCACTCTGATGGGTGGTGACAGGGACTCGGGTACTCTGATGAGTGGTGACAGGACTCGGGTACTCTGATGGGTGGTGACAGGGACTTGGGCACTCTGATGGGTGGTGACAGGGACTCGGGTACTCTGATGGGTGGTGACAGGGACTCGGGCACTCTGATGGGTGGTGACAGGGACTTGGGCACTCTGATGGGTGGTGACAGGGACTCGGGTACTCTGATGGGTGGTGACAGGGACTCGGGTACTCTGATGGGTGGTGACAGGGACTCGGGCACTCTGATGGGTGGTGACAGGGACTTGGGCACTCTGATGGGTGGTGACAGGGACTTGGGTACTCTGATGGGTGGTGACAGGGACTCGGGTACTCTGATGGGTGGTGACAGGTATTCGGGTACTGTGACGGGTGGTGACAGGTACTTAGGTACTCTGATGGGTGGTGACAGGGACTTGGGTACTCTGATGGGTGGTGACAGGTACTCGGGTACTCTGATGGGTGGTGACAAGTACTCGGGTACTCTGATGGGTGGTGGCAGGGACTCGGGTACTCTGATGGGTGGTGACAGAGACTCGGGTACTCTGATGGGTGGTGACAAGTACTCGGGTACTCTGATGGGTGGTGACAGGGACTCGGGTACTCTGATGGGTGGTGACAGGGACTCGGGTACTCTGATGGGTGGTGACAAGTACTCGGGTACTCTGATGGGTGGTGACAGGGACTCGGGTACTCTGATGGGTGGTGACAGGGACTCGGGTACTCTGATGGGTGGTGGCGGGTACTCGGGTACTCTGATGGGTGGTGACAGGGACTCGGGTACTCTGATGGGTGGTGACAGGACTCGGGTACTCTGATGGGTGGTGGCAGGGACTCGGGTACTCTGATGGGTGGTGACAGGTACTCGGGTACTCTGATGGGTGGTGACAGGGACTCGGGCACTCTGATGGGTGGTGACAGGGACTCGGGTACTCTGATGGGTGGTGACAGGTATTCGGGTACTCTGATGGGTGGTGACAAGTACTCGGGTACTCTGATGGGTGGTGACAGGGACTCGGGCACTCTGATGGGTGGTGGCAGGGACTCGGGTACTCTGATGGGTGGTGACAGGGACTCGGGCACTCTGATGGGTGGTGACAGGGACTCGGGTACTCTGATGGGTGGTGGCAGGGACTCGGGTATTCTGATGGGTGATGACAGGGACTCGGGTATTCTGATGGGTGGTGACAGGGACTCGGGTACTCTGATGGGCGGTGACAGGGACTCGGGTACTCTGATGGGTGGTGACAGGGACTCGGGCACTCTGATGGGTGGTGACAGGGACTCGGGTACTCTGATGGGTGGTGACAGGTATTCGGGTACTCTGATGGGTGGTGACAAGTACTCGGGTACTCTGATGGGTGGTGACAGGGACTCGGGCACTCTGATGGGTGGTGGCAGGGACTCGGGTACTCTGATGGGTGGTGACAGGGACTCGGGCACTCTGATGGGTGGTGACAGGGACTCGGGTACTCTGATGGGTGGTGACAGGGACTCGGGTACTCTGATGGGTGGTGACAGGGACTCGGGTACTCTGATGGGTGGTGACAAGTACTCGGGTACTCTGATGGGTGGTGACAGGGACTCGGGTACTCTGATGGGTGGTGACAGGGACTCGGGTACTCTGATGGGTGGTGGCAGGGACTCGGGTACTCTGATGGGTGGTGACAGGGACTCGGGTACTCTGATGGGTGGTGACAGGGACTCGGGTACTCTGATGGGTGGTGACAGGGACTCGGGTACTCTGATGGGTGGTGACAGGGACTCGGGCACTCTGATGGGTGGTGACAGGGACTCGGGTACTCTGATGGGTGGTGGCG
Organism: Rana temporaria; assembly: GCF_905171775.1. Lineage (NCBI taxonomy): Eukaryota > Metazoa > Chordata > Amphibia > Anura > Ranidae > Rana > Rana temporaria. The sequence continues at coordinate 690,199,488 of NC_053489.1, read as the reverse complement.
GGTACTCGGGTACTCTGATGGGTGGTGACAGGGACTCGGGTACTCTGATGGGTGGTGACAGGACTCGGGTACTCTGATGGGTGGTGGCAGGGACTCGGGTACTCTGATGGGTGGTGACAGGGACTCGGGTATTCTGATGGGTGGTGACAGATACTCGGGTACTCTGATGGGTGGCGATAGGTACTCGGGTATTCTGATGGGTGGTGACAGGGACTCGTGTACTCTGATGGGTGGTGACAGGGACTCGGGTACCTTGATGGGTGGTGACAGGGACTCGGATGGGTGGTGACAGGGACTCGTGTACTCTGATGGGTGGTGACAGGTACTCGGGTACTCTGATGGGTGGTGACAGGGACTCGGGTACTCTGATGGGTGGTGACAGGTACTCGGGTACTCTGATGGGTGGTGACAGGGACTCGGGTACTCTGATGGGTGGTGACAGGGACTCGGGTATTCTGATGGGTGGTGACAGGGACTCGGGTACTCTGATGGGTGGTGACAGGTACTCGGGTACTCTGATGGGTGGTGACAGGGACTCGGGTACTCTGATGGGTGGTGACAGGGACTCGGGTACTCTGATGGGTGGTGACAGGGACTCGGGCACTCTGATGGGTGGTGACAGGGACTCGGGCACTCTGATGGGTGGTGACAGGGACTCGGGTACTCTGATGGGTGGTGACAGGGACTTGGGTACTCTGATGGGTGGTGACAGGTACTCGGGTACTCTGATGGGTGGTGGCAGGGACTCGGGTATTCTGATGGGTGGTGACAGGGACTCGGGTACTCTGATGGGTGGTGACAGGGACTCGGGTACTCTGATGGGTGGTGACAGGGACTTGGGTACTCTGATGGGTGGTGGCAGGGACTCGGGTACTCTGATGGGTGGTGACAGGGACTCGGGTACTCTGATGGGTGGTGACAGGGACTCGGGCACTCTGATGGGTGGTGGCAGGGACTCGGGCACTCTGATGGGTGGTGACAGGGACTCGGGCACTCTGATGGGTGGTGACAGGGACTCGGGTACTCTGATGGGTGGTGACAGGGACTCGGGTACTCTGATGGGTGGTGACAGGGACTCGGGTACTCTGATGGGTGGTGACAGGGACTCGGGTACTCTGATGGGTGGTGACAGGGACTCGGGTACTCTGATGGGTGGTGACAGGGACTCGGGTACTCTGATGGGTGGTGACAGGGACTCGGGTACTCTGATGGGTGGTGACAGGGACTCGGGTACTCTGATGGGTGGTGACAGGGACTTGGGTACTCTGATGGGTGGTGACAGGACTTGGGTACTCTGATGGGTGGTGACAGGGACTTGGGTACTCTGATGGGTGGTGACAGGGACTCGGGTACTCTGATGGGTGGTGGCTAGTGTTGCTCACGAATATTCGTATTGCGATTATTCGGCTCGAATATGGCATATTCGAGTATTCGCGATATATTTCGAATTTCGCGGTGAATATTCGCAATTCCGAATATTCGCATTTTTTCAATTTGATTTTTAAAACAGATCACATCCTATCGACGTCTAAAAGCATTGCTGGTATGATTAGAGACCCTGGGCCGAGTAGCTAAGCTGAGGCGATCCTTTTATGTTGCCAAATTGAAAAAAAAAAATTGCGATTTTTCGCTATTGCGAATGCGAAAATGATTGCGAATTTTCGATAACTGTGGTAGGAGAACTCTGATTGTCTCTGATGCACAAGGGGGGGGCTTTGTGTATGTTTCTGTTATGAATATTTGTATGTTTGATATTATTATTTTTTGTAAGAAGGAAAAAATTGCGCATACCTTAAAAAAAAGGGGAGAATACAGCAGCAACTCAAAAATGTTATACAACATAAATTAATACAAGACAGAAAATGGAGTCGCTCTACAAGAATAAAAAATATGTCTAGTGACAAGACATGTGGGCAAATTATAAAATAAGCAAGCGCAAATAACTTGTGAAATACACAGTGAAACAAATATATAAAGAAATATAGTCCCAATAATAGAAAAATAATCTTTCATAAAAATGTCTTTGATATGTGAAGTGAAAAAAAGTCCAAAGCATGCAGCATGAACGTGTTCAATCTTCAAGGTGTTTGATTGACAAACGGCTGTGACAGATGGATAGAGTAAAGAATCACCACCAATGCAAAATATCACGAATATTCTGAGCCAATCAGAGCGCTCCTACAGCATTTGTCGAAATTGTGATTTCGATAAAATATCACGAATATTCGAATTTAGCGAATATATCTCGAATATTCGACTATATATTCGAGATATATCGCGAAATCGAATATGGCGTATTCTGCTCAACACTAGTGGTGGCAGGGACTCGGGTACTCTGATGGGTGGTGACAGAGACTCTGGTACTCTGATGGGTGGTGACAAGTACTCGGGTACTCTGATGGGTGGTGACAGGGACTCGGGTACTCTGATGGGTGGTGACAGGGACTCGGGTACTCTGATGGGTGGTGACAGAGACTCTGGTACTCTGATGGGTGGTGACAGAGACTCGGGTACTCTGATGGGTGGTGACAGGGACTCGGGCACTCTGATGGGTGGTGACAGGGACTCGGGTACTCTGATGGGTGGTGACAGGACTCGGGTACTCTGATGGGTGGTGACAGGTATTCGGGTACTCTGATGGGTGGTGACAGGGACTCGGGTACTCTGATGGGTGGTGACAGGGACTCGGGTACTCTGATGGGTGGTGACAGGACTCGGGTACTCTGATGGGTGGTGACAGGTACTCGGGTACTCTGATGGGTGGTGACAAGTACTCGGGTACTCTGATGGGTGGTGACAGGGACTCGGGTACTCTGATGGGTGGTGACAGGGACTCGGGTACTCTGATGGGTGGTGACAGGGACTCGGGTACTCTGATGGGTGGTGACAGGACTCGGGTACTCTGATGGGTGGTGGCAGGGACTCGGGTACTCTGATGGGTGGTGACAGGGACTCGGGTACTCTGATGGGTGGTGACAGGGACTCGGGTACTCTGATGGGTGGTGACAGGGACTCGGGTACTCTGATGGGTGGTGACAGGGACTCGGGTACTCTGATGGGTGGTGACAGGGACTCGGGTACTCTGATGGGTGGTGGCAGGGACTCGGGTACTCTGATGGGTGGTGACAGGGACTCGGGTACTCTGATGGGTGGTGACAGGGACTCGGGTACTCTGATGGGTGGTGACAGGGACTCGGGTACTCTGATGGGTGGTGACAGGGACTCGGGTACTCTGATGGGTGGTGACAGGGACTCGGGTACTCTGATGGGTGGTGACAGGGACTCGGGTACTCTGATGGGTGGTGACAGGGACTCGGGTACTCTGATGGGTGGTGACAGGGACTCGGGCACTCTGATGGGTGGTGACAGGGACTCGGGTACTCTGATGGGTGGTGACAGGACTCGGGTACTCTGATGGGTGGTGACAGGGACTCGGGTACTCTGATGGGTGGTGACAAGTACTCGGGTACTCTGATGGGTGGTGACAGGGACTTGGGTACTCTGATGGGTGGTGACAGGGACTCGGGTACTCTGATGGGTGGTGACAGGGACTCGGGTACTCTGATGGGTGGTGACAAGTACTCGGGTATTCTGATGGGTGGTGACAGGGACTCGGGTACTCTGATGGGTGGTGACAGGGACTCGGGTACTCTGATGGGTGGTGGCAGGGACTCGGGTACTCTGATGGGTGGTGACAGGGACTCGGGTACTCTGATGGGTGGTGGCAGGTACTCGGGTACTCTGATGGGTGGTGACAGGGACTCGGGTACTCTGATGGGTGGTGACAGGGACTCGGGTACTCTGATGGGTGGTGACAGGGACTCGGGTACTCTGATGGGTGGTGACAGGGACTCGGGTACTCTGATGGGTGGTGACAGGGACTCGGGTACTCTGATGGGTGGTGGCAGGTACTCGGGTACTCTGATGGGTGGTGACAGGGACTCGGGTACTCTGATGGGTGGTGACAGGGACTCGGGTACTCTGATGGGTGGTGACAGGGACTCGGGCACTCTGATGGGTGGTGACAGGGACTCGGGTACTCTGATGGGTGGTGACAGGACTCGGGTACTCTGATGGGTGGTGACAGGTACTCGGGTACTCTGATGGGTGGTGACAAGTACTCGGGTACTCTGATGGGTGGTGACAGGGACTTGGGTACTCTGATGGGTGGTGACAGGGACTCGGGTACTCTGATGGGTGGTGACAAGTACTCGGGTACTCTGATGGGTGGTGACAGGGACTTCGGGTACTCTGATGGGTGGTGACAGGGACTCGGGTACTCTGATGGGTGGTGACAGGGACTCGGGTACTCTGATGGGTGGTGACAGGGACTCGGGTACTCTGATGGGTGGTGACAGGGACTCGGGTACTCTGATGGGTGGTGACAGGGACTCGGGTACTCTGATGGGTGGTGACAGGGACTCGGGTACTCTGATGGGTGGTGACAGGGACTCGGGTACTCTGATGGGTGGTGGCAGGGACTCGGGTACTCTGATGGTGTCGTGGCAAAAAGCTGGGCTGTACGCAGAGCACACCGCCATTTTGCCCTGTGCTATTAAGCACAGAATCCATCTTAATGAAATAATCCATAATTAAACTAAATATATTCACTCACCATCATTCTCTGCCATTCATACAAGCAAGAGACCTCACACCAGCATGTTCTCATTCCATTCAGCTCTTAGTCATCATCTCTTCTGACCTCAAGCCCCTTTTCCCTTTATTTATGTCAATTTGAGTAACAAAAGAAGGTGGTGGCTTTACAAAACAGCCAATCAGACATGGTGTATACATTCAAAAGAACCAATCACAGACATGTGATTGGAACAATGCTTAGACGGTTGCAGGCAGTTTAATTAAAAGACTCAGTAGGAAGTGAGGTCACAACATGTGACTGCCTCCATAGGAAGTGAGCTCACAGGGTGTCAGCTTCACCCAGCAGATGCCCATGTATGGAAACCCCTCCAACAGGGAATCCATACAGCAATAACAAAATAATACAACAACAATACAATACAGCAATAATCAATAACAATACAGCAATATAACAATAGGATACAGTTCCTGATGGGAGGAGCTTATCTGCAGGTGTAAGCGCACATCACAAAACAGTGTTGATCAGGCACTCAGAGATGACAGGCGCGCACACCAGCTAAACTGACAATGCGCTTGCAAAGCGGACGCACCGAGAAGGCGAATATCTGTGCATCACACAGGGGCCCTTTCGCCGGCCGACACCCCCCCTCCACAAACACCCGTCTCCAAATCAGGAAGTGTATCTCCACCAGTCTGTCTGCCCCAGTCAGCTTTCTAGAGCGGGCTGAGGGAGAACCAACCATGGGTGACACTATGACAATACAGAATAAATACATCTTTACATTTCCACAACAGTCCTCCCTTTTTGTCATATTGCTCCCATTTGTCCTTCCAATCTTGATAGTCGTCTTACACCTAGAAACTAAATCAGTCTTTACAATCCATAAAAAGGAAAACACGGCTTGACATGTAGACTCTGTTCTTCGGGAGGGATGACTTATAAGGAGGACACAACTTGGTGAGCTGTAGTAATCGCAGATCGGTCTGGGGTCCTCTGTGTCTTGTATGTGGGTCCGGCTTCGGGGCGTCTTCATCAAGGAAAATGTGGTCATCTGCTCCGGCTCTGGTCACGCGTCCAATCAGGCAACAGGAGCGCCTCATCACGACATAGAAAGAATAGAAATAAAAACCACATGAGTATATATATTCCCATTTCCATCAACCACGATCCGCTCTAAAATAAAAATTAATCCCCAAAGATTCCCAGACCCTTCAAAGGATTCCCAACCTTCACTTAGCTACAGCTCTGGCTGTGCCTTGCAGGGACCCAAACATTATCCATATGGGCCTGAACTCCAATTCCCAGTATCCCCGATCCAGGTATAACAATCTTTACTTGTAAATTCCCAGAAATCGCCCTTGGACCGTGAGAACTTCCTTGTAGCTTCAACAGTCACATGAAACATTCCATCCTCAATAGGTGTGAATTGTTCAATCGTATCATAAGCTCAAGCCCCCCACCTTGTATATGCAGGAAGCCATGCCCAGACCTGGTCGGGGTTGGTGCCTTCTAGCCGCCCCTGCCATTCCTACTTTCTCTTGCGCCATCAGATCCTTGCGATCGGCCACGATACAGGATGCTGGGACAGCTTCACCACCACACATGAACCTCTTGAATTACCTTTTAAGCTGTAGATACCCAACCGACAAGAGGCAGAGCCATAAAAACAAATAAAAATTCTACCCTCTAAAGACATCTCATTAAATTCTATTGACAAGTGTCTGTCCGAAGTCTTCACTAGTTTGTCAATAATCCTCATACCAATCATAATGTCATAAATAGCATGTACCGCTGTCATCACTGGGGACTAAAGCTCGGTGGAGACTCAGAACAGACCCCGCAATCCGTCCCGTTCAATTTCTTAAATAGTCATAAAAAAGACTTTAAATAATAACTTGGGATGCTTTTCATCGTTACCTCTGCTAAAATTTACTAAACAAACAAATACAAAATAAACGAAGATACTACTAATTTCTTTGATGTGGAGGAGCCGCTTCTTGCAGTGGCTGGCGTGGTCTCATCCATCAAGTTTCTTTACACACGACCCAGTCACCTGGTTGGGAAAAATGAAAACCAATTACCGTGTCGGGGTCCAGGAGAGACTCCTGAACCCCTTTGAAGTTCATGTTACAGTGATCGCACTCACCCCATCACCTGAGAATAGACGTGACAGCTGGTGGGGTGGGTACGACCCTGGTTTCGGTTGACCTCCAAACAAACCTTATGACAATAACCCCGACCTCGGGACTGTGTTCCCTGCACAATCTGTGCATGCCTCCTCGTCGCCTGTAATACCTTACCATCTCCTGTACTACCTGGAACCATTGGCAGGTTCATCTAAAATGGGAACCTACTTCACCAGACTGCTGCTTGCCGATTCAAACTCTATCAAAGAAAGACAGTCTTGGCACAAACTTGATTAGAATTAGAAAGATTAGTGTTATCAGTTCGAAAAACTGTCACTTTTACATTTATTTATCCCCCCTTCTTCCTCATTACAGACTGGAGGAAGAAGAAACAATGAAATAGCCTATGATCCTTTAACCTTCTTAGACTCGTATTTATCCATGTGTACAGCTGTCTATATACACCTGCTCTCTATGTACAGACACTTCCAGAAGCTTCTTGGACCTGAAAAATACTTAAGCAGAAATCATTACTCCATCCCTCATATTTATCCTGCAGAGAATGGCAAACAAAAATGACATTCCTGTAAATTTTCAATGACATTCTTTCAAAACCGATTCAAACAAAACCCTCTATAACCCTTACTTTCCCCGTTTCTACAAAAATACTACAGCCGCGACGCATCGGAGGATCGCCGCGGTAAATTCGAACATATTCACGTTACTACATACAAACATTCATATACAAATGTGGGGGAGATATTCATAGTATCCAAAACAAAAATGAAAAAAACAAAAACCCGCTGGAAATCTGCCTTCACTTTCAGCAATAGAAGAAAATACAATGGGAAAATATGAGAACAGCGTGAGCGCCTTGCATAGACCAGCTATACAACGTTCTCCTTTGAGGGTCACCAAAGCGTGTACCACGCCTCCATCCACACTCATCATTACAGATTTCTGAAACCGCAGCGAAACCACATCCACTCCAGAGGGATACCCAAATAGTATCCTTGGCAATCTTTTAAAGGGGTCTAAAGGCCTTTGCCCCCAAAACTAGGCTTCGTGCACCGTGTAACCGTCTGACTGTGGGAAGCCTTCCTTCCCACGCGATTCAAATCGACTTATCGTCTTACCTCCCGCGTCCGAGAGAAACCGTTGCACCCATTTCGGGGAGCACCGCCCGGTGCCTTCTTCTACGGTGGATTGACGGACTACAACCACTATCTGGTCCAGTCCCTCAACTAGAAAACCCTAACCGAGGCATCATCTCTATGGCTTGTTGTCCCAACACTCCTGGCACAGAACTAGAGTAACTATGCCCAATGATTTGTCAACAACCACAGATCAACCCCCAAATTAGGCCTCTACCCCTCACAGTGTATGCATCCCATACACTGCGTCGCCAGACTAAACCACACGGAACACTTACGCCCAGTTATCACCTGCAGAATAATGTGGCTTCTGTCTGCATCTAGAGATTACAACAGTAATGGTGAAGCCCTCCTGTTTGCTCTAAAATACCCAAAACTGTATTTATAGTATAACACTTCACAAAAACGACTGAAATTAAACTTTAAAACACTCTTTTAAACGCCAAAATATTTTCCGTTGTCCCTTCAGGACACAAGTCTCATTGTTAATCTTTCGGAAGACTTCAAAAACTCCTCCCACTGACTTCCTGCTTATATATAAATGCTGAAAAAGGACTTTCTGCTGTATGCTCAGCTTGTAAAACCCCAAATCTGGTTTATTTACATAATGACAGGAAGAGGGAGGGGAAATCTATCTTCATCAAAAAAAAACTCCATGGACCACAAATATCCCCTGGAAGTATTATCCAATAGTAAACAAAGCCAGAACTGACTCTCTTCTGCCTCTCTCCTTTTAAAACAAAATTCTTTGGGTTCAGGAAAGGTAAAACAATCTCCTCCCATCTGCAGAATAGGAGTTGATCTCACCCCCTGACCCTACGATCTTCAAATACAAATGAATTGCCAAGGACCCCAAATATTCAATATTCAAACACCAACAAAATTCAGTGCATGCAAAGCAGTCTTTTCACCAAAAAACGAAATTCTTACACAAAAGCCTCCACTCTTATACTGCAAAGTCAGCCGGTAGGTTAGTCAGATCCTGTATACAAATTAGCCCTAGCACGCAAGCACTATTCAAAAGATAGCGCTTTAAACTGCATCTCAAAAATGGCCAGCAACAATGGCGCCATTTACGCTTGAACTGCGCCTCGCACCTGTCTGCCAAAGGACAGACCATACTACACAAAGGAAAACAAAAATCTGCCCCAAAGGCTGCGAAATTCCACTGCGGTCACATGGTATCACACCCAAAAGATGACCCAGGATGACCCACAGAGCAAACAGACTGCACCTCACAAAATGGCCGCCAACGACCATAGCAAACAAGATGGCTGCCAAATGCAGCCCCCAAAAATCTGCCTAGAATCTCTCCACAAAGACAACACATGGAACATCAAAAACGAACACCAAAAACATTTTCTAAAAACAACCAACCGACAAGGCACACATTTTAGGCTCCTTCAAATCGGACCTTTTTATGGTGTGAACCCTCATAATGAGCGCAGGGATGGTGGAACCCCTCACACTGAGCCCAGGGATTCAACACTAGTCACCCCTCCCTCCCAGAGCCGCATTTGAGGCTGCTTCAAATCGGACCTTTTGCCAACACAGCACATTCAAAAAATTTCAGATACATGCGCAACATTAAAACAAAAACACTTTTCTCAAAGTTCATGTACAAACTGCGGCATCACCTTTCATAACAAGCCATTTAAGAAATTCACAAAGAGGTCACATTTAAAACCTTAAAAAAAAACTTTTCATGCTCATGTAACAAGCCATACAGAGGGTTACCAACTTTGACTCAGTGATGGGACAGCCATGCTGGTTGCCCATCCACCCCCGAGCCTCATGGCACACCAAACAAATCACCCCTCCCCCACTAAAGCACATGTTTCCTTCATCAGCCAAACAATTCAATCACAGTTCAGCCACACTCACAGGGACATGTCTTTTGGTCCCATACAAAGGTAAAAATCACAATTTATTCATTTCTATTCCTCACATAGATCATGAACATATTACACATGACTTTGCTCTAAAAATTGTACACTCAAGTAACACAGAGATCCAACACTGTCTCCCCTCCCCCAAGCCGCATGGCCAGAGAAACCATCTTACACCATGGAACATGCCTTGCCTAACTATACAAAGGCAACCCGTCCAAAAAATGATGTAAATACACACAGTCTCCATTTCTCATACACAGGAACAAGACATTCAGGTTCAAACAAAGTCCCAGCCGCACACATGAGGACATTACATTCAAAAGATACAAAATGTCTCCCTGCACACATCGCAGGCTGAATAATGCCACCTCTATACTGACAAATCATCCACAATATACAGTTTCCATATGCATCATAAAAATGTTATATCTAACTTTCAGAAGTTTCAGAATCAGAACACTGTCCGCCCCACCTCTGCCGGGTTAGCCCCCCCTTATTAGAAATTTTGACTTTTTTTTATGCAATTTGTTAGATCTTTGTTAGATCAGGTTAGATCAATCATTGTTTGCGTTAGATCTCACACAGAAGAAGCAATATTAACAGTTATTTGCTGGGGGGGCTAACCCGTCATCAGCCCCCCCTATCAAATTTTCTGGCCAAAAATCATTCAGGCTAATAGATATTCGTTAGATCCGGTAAGATCAAGTGGTTTTAACGTTAGATCTCACATAATTAGAGACTTATTAAGTGATTAATGAGGGGGGGCTGGCCCCCCCTTATCAAATTTTCTGGCCGAAAATCATTCAGGCTAATAGATATTCGTTAGATCCGGTAAGATCAAGTGGTTTTAACGTTAGATCTCACATCATTTCAGAGATATTCCACATACAAATACAGATATTGGGTGTATACAAGGACTAATGAGGGGGGGCTGGCCCCCCCTTATCAATATTTTTGACCAAAAATCATTCAGGCTAATAGATATTCGTTAGATCCGGTAAGATCAAGTGATTTTAACGTTAGATCTCACATAATTAGAGACTTATTAAATGATTAATGAGGGGGGGCTGGCCCCCCCTCATCAATTTTTTGGGGCAAAAATCATTCTGGCTAATAGATATTCGTTAGATCCGGTAAGATCAAGTGGTTTTAACGTTAGATCTCACATCATTTCAGAGATATTCCACATACAAATAGATATACGCCTACCAGCGTGACTGAGCTTAGGTCATTTCTAGGATTCTGCTCTTATTGCAGAAGATTTGTCAAGGGATTTGCTGAAATGTTGACCTTGATCTGGCGAAGTCTGTCAGACCAACTGGAGGATCCAGAAAACCCAGAGAGTCCGTCCAGTAACAATGGACTCCGAAGTGTGAAGAAGTTTTAGGCAGCTGAAGTGGAGCCTAAGGCTCCATTCACACCTAGGCAGACAAATTTGCGGCGTTTTGTCGCCGCAAATCGCGGTACAAATAGCAGCGTTTTGTACCGCGATTTGCGGCGACAAAACGCCGGTATTGTCCGCCTAGATGTGCCCCAGATTGACCCCCTCTATGGAGATAGTTCCCATCTCCTAGCCGAACGCTGAAAGCCGGCTGAAAAAAAGGTCCGGGACCTTTTTTCAGGCGGCAGGCGTCCGGCGTTCAGCGTGGAGATGTGAACCATCTCCATAGAGGGACATGTGTTTTCATCCCTCTGGCAGCAGCGGCGTAGCACTACAGGCGTAAAAACGCCTAGGTGTGAATGGGGGCTAACAACCGCTCCAGTCCTGGTCTATGCAGAGCCAACCAAGCCATACGAGCTACACTTTGACGCCCAGGGCCATCGTTACCACAGGGCAAACGGGGAAGCTGCCCAGGGCCCTTTCACTGTTTGAGGCCCAAAGCAGAGCTGTTCGTTAAGCCCGCGTGCTGCCTGCAAATCGGCCTTGATCCCCACACACATCCAGACAGTCTGTCACTTTCATTGGCGGCGGCGGCGCGCGCACAGTTTAACAGTCAGTGTTAGTGCTGTATTTTATTGATCGAGGAGTGGGCCATGGGTGGGCGGGGCCTTGAGCTCCACTGATGCTCTGGCCCCGCCCCTTGCTATGCGTACACTGTGTGCGTTTGATGGGCACAATGTCAGCTTCCCTGCCCTCTTGCTGCTACTGGTGCAAGCAATACATTGCTACTCCTCCATAAAAAAAAGGCCTAAATAGGAAAGTAAGCAAAACAAAAGCAATCCTCTTACTAAAGAATACTTTCACCCTATGTTGGGGTGAAGAGCAAAATTACATTGGGGGGGGGGGGCCAAAAAAAATGTTTGCCCAGGGTCCAAACCATATTAAAGACGGCCCTATTGACGCCAGTCAAGATGGTTTAGGGGTGGTTCTATGTCAAGAGCATGATGACCATCTACGGCCTGTTGCCTACATGAGTCAGAACGAGAAGAACTACCCCATGCACAAACTTGAGTTCCTGGCCTTGAAGTGGGCGGTGATGGATAAGCTGAGGGAGTTTGTGATTAAGACTGACACAATCCTTTCACCTACATCATCACTACCACCAAGATGGACACCACGGGTCACAAATGATTGGCTACTCTATCAGGGTTTATTTTCAGCCTTAAATAAGACGCGGATGCTTTGTCAAGAAGGCCCCATTGTTCCAGAGACCCTCCAGAAGAATAGGCCCATCTGACACCTGAAGTGTGGGGGGGGAACCAGGGCCGAAGACGTTGGAGCGTGAGCCGCTGGTGTCCCCAGCCAACGCCCTGACGTGCTCCTCACTGACTCCCCAAAGGAAACCTGTCTGCTACACAGAGGGTGGGAACGGTTTCTGGTGCACCAAGGGTTGATCTACCGAAGGGGCCCCTCTGATGATTCTGAAGAAAAATTGCAGCTATTCTGACCTGAAAAACATAGGGAGACAGTATTAACTGCCCTACCCGACAACTATGGCCACCTAAGGCCCAAGAGGACTTTTAACCTGGCGAGGGACCGGTTCTACTGGCTCTGCATGCGGGCTGAAGTTGAGGACTATTGCCACTCCTGCTTCAGATTTATCCAAAGGAAGACTTTGCCTCAGTGCATTGTTAGTTCACTTACCTTTTCCATCCATTTCCCTTGTAAATGTTTTTTTTCTTTGTTTTCTTTGTCTGAATTTCTTACTTCCTGTTCCTCCTCAGTAAGGTGTTCAGTAAGCTGTTCTAAATTACTTTTCACCGCTCGGATGATGGTGGAAAGCTTACTGAGGAGAAACAGGAAGTAAGAAATTCAAACAAAGAGAAAAAACATTTAGAAGGGAAATGGAAGGAAAAGGTAAGTGAACCAACAATGCACAAGCTTAAAGGAGCCTATTTAGAAAATAAAAGACAAACCTTTATAACCCCTTTAAGCCACAGGTTACTCTCCCTATAGTTTGATGTTCGGACGGTGGGCCCGGCTGCCAGTAGACTTTGACCTCAAGTTAGGAGTGCAGGACCTACAGCCGGATGACAAGGTACTGCTGAGAAACCTGGGTGTCCATGGAAAGCACAAGTTGGCTGACCACTGGAAGTCACAGCCCTATGTCATTTGCAAGCATCTGCCAGGATTCCCAGTATATCAAAGCTGGCCAGAGGGAAGCACAGGCCCGCTGAAGACTTGGCATCGCAATCATCTTTTGCCTCTGTCAGAAGCAGTTCATGTGCCACCACAGACAGATTTACAGTCCACACCAACGGCCTCTCAAAGATCCCAGCCAGTGACTAGATCTCAGTCTGTACCCCTTGCTGAAGATGAAAACAGCGAGGCAGGACAACCTCCCCTCCTATAGTAATTGGTGGGATGTTCCTCTGCCAGGGTTATATGCAGATGCAAATTGTCTGGTTTCCTGTGCACACTAAACTTTTTTTTTTTCCGTGTGTGTATTAAAAGCATGTAACACGTCATAGACTCTTTACCTCCTTTGGTGGAACAAAGGTTCTTTGGTGGGGGAGTGTGCAGCGGGGGCTGCTCTGTCACCCATGGTCCCGCACCTACCGCCAGCAAGCGTCGGACTGAATAGACACTGACACAGGCACTCACTCACTGTCAGTCCCTGTGAGGGATTTCTCCCCCTCCCTCTCCTCTTCCTTGAGTGACGAGCGGCGCTCATTCACCGGCATCCCGCCCACTATGCTCTCTTCTCTGTGTTCCTATTGGCAGGGTGAGGGAGCCAATCAAGCGGCAGCAGAGGACCACGGGACTTGAAGTCTCATCACAAAATGGCACCATTGATTTCTACGGGGGCAGAGCTACTACTTTTGCTTTGTAAGAAGGGGGGCTAGCTAAAGACTTAAGCTTGTTGGTCTGAGGAGAGATCACCATGAGGCAGGAACAGAGGTGTGAGGAGAGGCTACAGGCATTCGCTAGAGAACCATCCAAAGACGGTTCCAGAGACCCTCCAGAGACACTTGTAGATGGATGTACCTTCTGTACCACCTAATATCCCTATTTCTATGTGGAATATCTCTGAAATGATCTAACGTTAAAACCACTTGATCTTACCGGATCTAACGAATATCTATTAGCCTGAATGATTTTCGGCCAAAAAATTTGATAAGGGGGGGCCAACCCGTCCATATGTCCATGCATATGTACCACCTAAAATCTATTTTTATATGTGGAATATCTCGGAAACGATGTGAGATCTAACGTTAAAACCACTTGATCTTACCGGATCTAACGAATATCTATTAGCCGGAATGATTTTTGCCCCAAAAAATTGATGAGGGGGGGCCAGCCCCCCCTCATTAATCACTTAATAAGTCTCTAATTATGTGAGATCTAACGTTAAAATCACTTGATCTTACCGGATCTAACGAATATCTATTAGCCTGAATGATTTTTGTCCAGAAAATTTGATAGGGGGGGCTGATGACGGGTTAGCCCCCCCAGCAAATAACTGTTAATATTGCTTCTTCTGTGTGTGATCTAACGCAAACAATGATTGATCTAACCTGATCTAACAAAGATCTAACAAATTGCATAAAAAAAAGTCAACATTTCTAATAAGGGGGGGCTAACCCGGCAGAGGTGTCCGCCCCTCCCCCAAGCCGCATGGTCCACCACATGGTCAGAGAAGCCATGCCTGGCTAAACAAACCGTACACAAAAGGTAATTTTTCCAAGCAGTTTTAATCTGGTCAAACAATCAATTACTTACTTACAAACTGTTCAATCATACAGCATTCAGGCATACACACATAATTCATACATACATGTACAATCAAATCCACTCGATTTCACAAACGCAAGCAATCATAACGCAAGCCATCATACACGTTTCCAATCCTAAACACACACACACATCCAAATCAAACTTTTAGTCCATGACAAAATCATACATGCACACGTCCAATCCACAGTCACAAACACACACACACACAATCAGAAGCACACAATCGCACACACACGCGTACAATCGGACACACACATATAACCGATTATTTCAAAAAGACAAGAAATTTGATCTTTTCGCAGAGCAGAGTCCCCCCACGCATCGGAACATAACCGATACCCAAAGGGGCCCAGTCTGCTCCTACCTGGCTCGCCATTTGTTGTAGCAAAATTAGGCCGTACGCAGAGCACAGCGCCATTTTGCCCTGTGCTATAAAGCACAGCATCCAGTCTTAATGAAATAATCCATATTTAAGCTAAATAGATTCACTCACCATCATTCTCTGCCATTCATACAAAGAGACACCATCACCAGCCTGTTCTCATATCATTCTGCCAGCATGCCTGCCCAAAGGCTCAGCCAAGCCCCCTTTATTTACCCAAAACAGGAGGTGCTCACTGCACCCATTAAACACCTCCCTCATGGGAGTGGTTAACACATGATGTTCCACTGACACAGCTAACACCATATAAGGACGTTCCTTCTAACAGGAAGTCCCATAGAATACATGAATAGAATATAATACAATGGATACAATACAATGCATAGAAGTACATACAATGCTGCTAAAGGCTTATGGGCGTGGCAGGGAGTGCCCCCCCTGCCTCTAACCGATCATAAGCTCTCATATTAATCGCCTGATAGAATCCTAATCTGCGCCATTCCATAGAATAATGCATATCCAGATTATACCCTTATTAAGGTGGAATGGCGGCTATATACCCTTATTAAGGTGGAAAGGAAGCTATCTACAGGCGTACGCTACGAATCGCAAGCCCTGCTGATCAGACAAGACCCAGATAAGAGCGCACATCTGTCCATAACCACTAGTGTGCCCGCGGAGTGAGCGCATCCCCTCCCCAACGATCGTCTGTGCTAAATGCACAGAGGGCCCCTCGCCGGCGGACATATGCCCACGCCGCAAACATCACATTCCAACCTCAAGACATTTTCTACTACCAGACGAGATTCAACCAGCCTCGGACTGCCCCAGTCAGTTCTATTTAGAGCGGGCTGCGGAAGTACTAAGACTGGGTGCCATTATGACAATACATATTAAATACATCTTCAAATTTCCACCACAACAGGGACAGACACCCTTCTCTCCCCCGGAGGACGGGGACACCATTCTCTCCCCCGGAGGACGGGGACACCATTCTCTCCCCCGAGGACACCATTCTCTCCCCCGGAGGACAGGGACACCATTCTCTCCCCCGGAGGACAGGGACACCATTCTCTCCCCCGGAGGACAGGGACACCCTTCTCTCCCCCGGAGGACAGGGACACCATTCTCTCCCCCGGAGGACAGGGAAACCATTCTCTCCCCCGGAGGACAGGGAAACCATTCTCTCCCCCGGAGGACGGGGACAGACACCCTTCTCTCCCCCGGAGGACGGGGACACCATTCTCTCCCCCAGAGGACAGGGACACCCTTCTCTCCCCCGGAGGACAGGGACACCATTCTCTCCCCCGGAGGACAGGGACAGACACCCTTCTCTCCCCCGGAGGACGGGGACACCATTCTCTCCCCCGGAGGACAGGGAAACCATTCTCTCCCCCGGAGGACAGGGAAACCATTCTCTCCCCCGGAGGACGGGGACACCATTCTCTCCCCCGGAGGACGGGGACACCATTCTCTCCCCCGAGGACACCATTCTCTCCCCCGGAGGACAGGGACACCATTCTCTCCCCCGGAGGACAGGGACACCCTTCTCTCCCCCGGAGGACAGGGACACCATTCTCTCCCCCGGAGGACGGGGACAGACACCCTTCTCTCCCCCGGAGGACGGGGACACCATTCTCTCCCCCAGAGGACAGGGACACCCTTCTCTCCCCCGGAGGACAGGGACACCATTCTCTCCCCCGGAGGACAGGGACAGACACCCTTCTCTCCCCCGGAGGACGGGGACACCATTCTCTCCCCCGGAGGACAGGGACAGACACCCTTCTCTCCCCCGGAGGACGGGGACACCATTCTCTCCCCCGGAGGACAGGAAAACCATTCTCCCCCCCGGAGGACGGGGACACCGTTCTCACCCCCGGAGGACGGGGACACCATTCTCTCCCCCGGAGGACAGGGAAACCATTCTCTCCCCCGGAGGACGGGGACACCATTCTCTCCCCCGGAGGACAGGGACAGACACCCTTCTCTCCCCCGAAGGACGGGGACACCCTTCTCTCCCCCGGAGGACGGGGACACCATTCTCTCCCCCGGAGGACAGGGACAGACACCCTTCTCTCCCCCGGAGGACGGGGACACCATTCTCTCCCCCGGAGGACGGGGACACCCTTCTCACCCCCGGAGGACGGGGACACCCTTCTCACCCCCGGGGGACGGGGACAGACACCCTTCTCTCCCCCAGAGGACGGGGACACCATTCTCTCCCCCGGAGGACAGGGAAACCATTCTCTCCCCCGGAGGACAGGGAAACCATTCTCTCCCCCGGAGGACAGGGAAACCATTCTCTCCCCCGGAGGACGGAGACACCCTTCTCTCCCCCAGAGGAGGGGACACCCTTCTCACCCCCGGAGGACGGGGACACCCTTCTCACCCCCGGAGGACGGGGACACCCTTCTCACTCCCGGAGGACAGGGACAGACACCCTTCTCTCCCCCGGAGGACGGGGACACCATTCTCTCCCCCGGAGGACAGGGAAACCATTCTCTCCCCCGGAGGACGGGGACACCCTTCTCACCCCCGGAGGACGGGGACACCCTTCTCACCCCCGGAGGACGGGGACACCCTTCTCACTCCCGGAGGACGGGGACACTCTTCTCACCCCCAGAGGACGGGGACACCCTTCTCACCCCCGGAGGACGGGGACACCATTCTCTCCCCCGGAGGACAGGGACACCAGGGCTGGACTGGGACAAAAATATTGCCCTGGACTTCATACACTTTGACAAGTCTCTCCCGTGGCGGCCGGCCCCCATGCGCCTATGTCCCCCTCTCTGCTCCTCTGGTTCTCACCCTGCTTCTCTGTTCCCCCACATGCTTCTCTCCCCCCCCCCCCCCATGCTCCTCTTACCCTCATGCTTCTCTGGTCCCCCCTGTGCTCCACTGATACCCCCCCCCCTGCTTCTCTGTTCCCACACATGCTTCTCTGTTCCTCTCCTGCTCCCCTATCCCCCCCATGATGCTCTGGTCCCCCATGCGCCTCTATCCCCTGTCCCTCATGATGCTCTGTTTCCCCGCAGCGCTCACCTCTTCTCCTTGTCCAGCCCTGGTGTCCCCGTCCTCCGTGGGAGAGAATGGTGTCCCCGTCCATGGTGTCCCCGTCCTCCGGGGGAGAGAATGGTGTCCCCGTCCTCCGGGGGAGAGAACGGTGTCCCCGTCCTCCGGGGGAGAGAACGGTGTCCCCGTCCTCCGGGGGAGAGAATGGTGTCCCCGTCCATGGTGTCCCCGTCCTCCGGGGGAGAGAATGGTGTCCCCGTCCTCCGGGGGAGAGAACGGTGTCCCCGTCCTCCGGGGGAGAGAACGGTGTCCCCGTCCTCCGGGGGAGAGAATGGTGTCCCCGTCCATGGTGTCCCCGTCCTCCGGGGGAGAGAATGGTGTCCCCGTCCTCCGGGGGAGAGAACGGTGTCCCCGTCCTCCGGGGGAGAGAACGGTGTCCCCGTCCTCCGGGGGAGAGAATGGTGTCCCCGTCCATGGTGTCCCCGTCCTCCGGGGGAGAGAATGGTGTCCCCGTCCTCCGGGGGAGAGAATGGTGTTCCCGTCCTCCGGGGGAGAGAAGGGTGTCCCCGTCCTCCGGGGGAGAGAACGGTGTCCCCGTCCTCCGGGGGAGAGAAGGGTGTCACACATGCGCTCTGCCCTCCCGTGACCTGATACCCACCGTCCTGGGATGCCATGATGATGGTGTGCAAGTCTCCAGTGTGAGGGCTATAGGTAAAGTCGCACTCAGCTTCTTTGGCCCGATTGGAGGAAAAGCAGCGGAGGCGATCCAGACCCCAGCACTAGACAGAGATCAAAGACCAGTTGTGGCCCCTGCATGGTGGCATGGTGGGCCCACAATGCATGGGCACCGCCCCCGTCACCTCTGCCGCCCTTCCTATTCATGTGCCCGCCCCTTTCAGGACGCCGGACACATGAAATACTATGGCGGGAATAGGCGGGGTGTGTATTTCGAAGCACGTGATAAGAGCCAGAGGCTATTTTCACACTAAAGTTCCTCCTTGCCAATCAGCAGGCAGGTCAGTAAAACCTGTCTCCCGATTGGCCAAAGCTTTAGGCGATCCTATTGGATGCCTAACGCATTGGCGGAAAAGGAGACATGACGGAGGAAGCCTGAGGAGCCGAGCGGACACAGGAGCCACAGCCGCCGCTACAGAAGAAGAAGGAAGTGACGCGTATGACGGGTACAAGTGGCTGCATATGGTGGGCACACTGGCTGCGTATGATGGGCACATGTAGCTGCATATAGTGGGCACAATGGCTGCGTATGACGGGCACACGTAGCTGCATATAGTGGGCACACTGGCTGCGTATGATGGGCACATGTAGCTGCATATAGTGGGCACAATGGCTGCGTATGATGGGCACAAGTGGCTGCATATAGTGGGCACACTGGCTGTGTATGATGGGCACAAGTGGCTGCATATAGTGGGCACAACTGCTGCATATGACGGGCACAAGTGGCTGCATATAGTGGGCACAATGGCTGCGTATGATGGGCACAAGTGGCTGCATATAGTGGGCACACTGGCTGCGTATGATGGGCACAAGTGGCTGCATATAGTGGGCACAATGGCTGCGTATGACGGGCACACGTAGCTGCATATAGTGGGCACACTGGCTGCGTATGATGGGCACATGTAGCTGCATATAGTGGGCACAATGGCTGCGTATGATGGGCACAAGTGGCTGCATATAGTGGGCACACTGGCTGTGTATGATGGGCACAAGTGGCTGCATATAGTGGGCACAATGGCTGCGTATGATGGGCACAAGTGGCTGCATATAGTGGGCACAATGGCTGCGTATGACGGGCACATGTAGCTGCATATAGTGGGCACAATGGCTGCGTATGACGGGCACAAGTGGCTGGAAATAGTGGGCACAATGGCTGCGTATGATGGGCACAAGTAGCTGCATATGGTGGGCACAATGGCTGCGTATGACGGGCACAAGTGGCTGGAAATAGTGGGCACAATGGCTGCGTATGACGGGCACAAGTGGCTGGAAATAGTGGGCACAATGGCTGCGTATGATGGGCACAAGTAGCTGCGTATGATGGGCACAAGTGGCTGCAAATAGTGGGCACAATGGCTGCGTATGATGGGCACAAGTGGCTGCATATAGTGGGCACACTGGCTGCGTATGATGGGCACAAGTGGCTGCATATAGTGGGCACAATGGCTGGGTATGACGGGCACAAGTGGCTGCATATAGTGGGCACAATGGCTGCGTATGATGGGCACATGTAGCTGCATATGGTGGGCACAATGGCTGCGTATGATGGGCACAAGTGGCTGCATATGGTGGGCACAATGGCTGCGTATGACGGGCACAAGTGGCTGGAAATAGTGGGCACAATGGCTGCGTATGATGGGCACAAGTGGCTGCATATAGTGGGCACAATGGCTGCGTATGACGGGCACAAGTGGCTGGAAATAGTGGGCACAATGGCTGCGTATGACGGGCACAAGTGGCTGGAAATAGTGGGCACAATGGCTGCGTATGATGGGCACAAGTGGCTGCGTATGATGGGCACAAGTGGCTGCAAATAGTGGGCACAATGGCTGCGTATGATGGGCACAAGTGGCTGCATATAGTGAGCACACTGGCTGCGTATGATGGGCACAAGTGGCTGCATATAGTGGGCACAATGGCTGGGTATGACGGGCACAAGTGGCTGCATATAGTGGGCACAATGGCTGCGTATGATGGGCACATGTAGCTGCATATGGTGGGCACAATGGCTGCGTATGATGGGCACAAGTGGCTGCATATGGTGGGCACAATGGCTGCGTATGACGGGCACAAGTGGCTACAAATAGTGGGCACAATGGCTGCGTATGATGGGCACAAGTGGCTGCATATAGTGGGCACAATGGCTGCGTATGATGGGCACAAGTGGCTGCATATGGTGGGCACAATGGCTGCATATGACGGGCACAAGTGGCTACAAATAGTGGGCACAATGGCTGAGTATGATGGGCACAAGTGGCTGCATATAGTGGGCACAATGGCTGCGTATGATGGGTACATGTAGCTGCATATAGTGGGCACACTGGCTGCGTATGACGGGCACAAGTGGCTGGAAATAGTGGGCACAATGGCTGCGTATGATGGGCACAAGTGGCTGCATATGGTGGGCACAATGGCTGCGTATGACGGGCACAAGTGGCTACAAATAGTGGGCACAATGGCTGAGTATGATGGGCACAAGTGGCTGCATATAGTGGGCACAATGGCTGGGTATGACGGGCACAAGTGGCTGCATATAGTGGGCACAATGGCTGCGTATGATGGGCACATGTAGCTGCATATGGTGGGCACAATGGCTGCGTATGATGGGCACAAGTGGCTGCATATGGTGGGCACAATGGCTGCGTATGACGGGCACAAGTGGCTACAAATAGTGGGCACAATGGCTGCGTATGATGGGCACAAGTGGCTGCATATAGTGGGCACAATGGCTGCGTATGATGGGCACAAGTGGCTGCATATAGTGGGCACAATGGCTGGGTATGACGGGCACAAGTGGCTGCATATAGTGGGCACAATGGCTGCGTATGATGGGCACATGTAGCTGCATATGGTGGGCACAATGGCTGCGTATGATGGGCACAAGTGGCTGCATATGGTGGGCACAATGGCTGCGTATGACGGGCACAAGTGGCTGCATATAGTGAGCACACTGGCTGCGTATGATGGGCACAAGTGGCTGCATATAGTGGGCACAATGGCTGGGTATGACGGGCACAAGTGGCTGCATATAGTGGGCACAATGGCTGCGTATGATGGGCACATGTAGCTGCATATGGTGGGCACAATGGCTGCGTATGATGGGCACAAGTGGCTGCATATGGTGGGCACAATGGCTGCGTATGACGGGCACAAGTGGCTACAAATAGTGGGCACAATGGCTGCGTATGATGGGCACAAGTGGCTGCATATAGTGGGCACAATGGCTGCGTATGATGGGCACAAGTGGCTGCATATGGTGGGCACAATGGCTGCGTATGACGGGCACAAGTGGCTACAAATAGTGGGCACAATGGCTGAGTATGATGGGCACAAGTGGCTGCATATAGTGGGCACAATGGCTGCGTATGATGGGTACATGTAGCTGCATATAGTGGGCACACTGGCTGCGTATGACGGGCACAAGTGGCTGGAAATAGTGGGCACAATGGCTGCGTATGATGGGCACAAGTGGCTGCATATGGTGGGCACAATGGCTGCGTATGACGGGCACAAGTGGCTACAAATAGTGGGCACAATGGCTGAGTATGATGGGCACAAGTGGCTGCATATAGTGGGCACAATGGCTGCGTATGATGGGCACAAGTGGCTGCAAATAGTGGGCACAATGGCTGCGTATGATGGGCACAAGTGGCTGCATATAGTGGGCACAATGGCTGCGTATGATGGGCACAAGTGGCTGCAAATAGTGGGCACAATGGCTGCGTATGACGGGCACAAGTGGCTGCATATAGTGGGCACAATGGCTGCGTATGATGGGCACAAGTAGCTGCATATGGTGGGCACAATGGCTGCGTATGATGGGCACATGTAGCTGCATATGGTGGGCACAATGGCTGCGTATGATGGGCACAAGTGGCTGCATATAGTGGGCACACTGGCTGCGTATGATGGGCACATGTAGCTGCATATAGTGGGCACAATGGCTGCGTATGATGGGCACATGTAGCTGCATATGGTGGGCACAATGGCTGCGTATGATGGGCACAAGTGGCTGCATATAGTGGGCACACTGGCTGCGTATGATGGGCACATGTAGCTGCATATAGTGGGCACAATGGCTGCGTATGATGGGCACAAGTGGCTGCATATAGTGGGCACAATGGCTGCGTATGATGGGCACAAGTGGCTGCATATAGTGGGCACAATGGCTGCGTATGACGGGCACATGTAGCTGCATATAGTGGGCACACTGGCTGCGTATGACGGGCACAAGTGGCTGCAAATAGTGGGCACACTGGCTGCGTATGATGGGCACAAGTGGCTGCATATAGTGGGCACAATGGCTGCGTATGATGGGCACAAGTGGCTGCAAATAGTGGGTACACTGGCTGCGTATGATGGGCACAAGTGGCTGCATATAGTGGGCACAATGGCTGCGTATGATGGGCACAAGTGGCTGCATATAGTGGGCACACTGGCTGTGTATGATGGGCACAAGTGGCTGCATATAGTGGGCACAATGGCTGCGTATGATGGGCACAAGTGGCTGCATATAGTGGGCACAATGGCTGCGTATGACGGGCACATGTAGCTGCATATAGTGGGCACAATGGCTGCGTATGACGGGCACAAGTGGCTGGAAATAGTGGGCACAATGGCTGCGTATGATGGGCACAAGTAGCTGCATATGGTGGGCACAAGTGGCTGCAAATAGTGGGCACAATGGCTGCGTATGATGGGCACAAGTGGCTGCATATAGTGGGCACACTGGCTGCGTATGATGGGCACAAGTGGCTGCATATAGTGGGCACAATGGCTGGGTATGACGGGCACAAGTGGCTGCATATAGTGGGCACAATGGCTGCGTATGATGGGCACATGTAGCTGCATATGGTGGGCACAATGGCTGCGTATGATGGGCACAAGTGGCTGCATATGGTGGGCACAATGGCTGCGTATGACGGGCACAAGTGGCTGCAAATAGTGGGCACAATGGCTGCGTATGATGGGCACAAGTGGCTGCATATAGTGGGCACAATGGCTGCGTATGACGGGCACAAGTGGCTGGAAATAGTGGGCACAATGGCTGCGTATGACGGGCACAAGTGGCTGGAAATAGTGGGCACAATGGCTGCGTATGATGGGCACAAGTAGCTGCGTATGATGGGCACAAGTGGCTGCAAATAGTGGGCACAATGGCTGCGTATGATGGGCACAAGTGGCTGCATATAGTGAGCACACTGGCTGCGTATGATGGGCACAAGTGGCTGCATATAGTGGGCACAATGGCTGGGTATGATGGGCACAAGTGGCTGCATATAGTGGGCACAATGGCTGCGTATGATGGGCACATGTAGCTGCATATGGTGGGCACAATGGCTGCGTATGATGGGCACAAGTGGCTGCATATGGTGGGCACAATGGCTGCGTATGACGGGCACAAGTGGCTACAAATAGTGGGCACAATGGCTGCGTATGATGGGCACAAGTGGCTGCATATAGTGGGCACAATGGCTGCGTATGATGGGCACAAGTGGCTGCATATGGTGGGCACAATGGCTGCGTATGACGGGCACAAGTGGCTACAAATAGTGGGCACAATGGCTGAGTATGATGGGCACAAGTGGCTGCATATAGTGGGCACAATGGCTGCGTATGATGGGTACATGTAGCTGCATATAGTGGGCACACTGGCTGCGTATGACGGGCACAAGTGGCTGGAAATAGTGGGCACAATGGCTGCGTATGATGGGCACAAGTGGCTGCATATGGTGGGCACAATGGCTGCGTATGACGGGCACAAGTGGCTGCATATGGTGGGCACAATGGCTGCGTATGATGGGCACAAGTGGCTGCATATAGTGGGCACAATGGCTGCGTATGATGGGCACATGTAGCTGCATATAGTGGGCACAATGGCTGCGTATGACGGGCACAAGTGGCTGGAAATAGTGGGCACAATGGCTGCGTATGATGGGCACAAGTGGCTGCATATGGTGGGCACAATGGCTGCGTATGACGGGCACAAGTGGCTACAAATAGTGGGCACAATGGCTGAGTATGATGGGCACAAGTGGCTGCATATAGTGGGCACAATGGCTGCGTATGATGGGCACAAGTGGCTGCAAATAGTGGGCACAATGGCTGCGTATGATGGGCACAAGTGGCTGCATATAGTGGGCACAATGGCTGCGTATGATGGGCACAAGTGGCTGCAAATAGTGGGCACAATGGCTGCGTATGACGGGCACAAGTGGCTGCATATAGTGGGCACACTGGCTGCGTATGATGGGCACATGTAGCTGCATATAGTGGGCACAATGGCTGCGTATGATGGGCACATGTAGCTGCATATGGTGGGCACAATGGCTGCGTATGATGGGCACAAGTGGCTGCATATAGTGGGCACACTGGCTGCGTATGATGGGCACATGTAGCTGCATATAGTGGGCACAATGGCTGCGTATGATGGGCACAAGTGGCTGCATATAGTGGGCACAATGGCTGCGTATGATGGGCACAAGTGGCTGCATATAGTGGGCACAATGGCTGCGTATGACGGGCACATGTAGCTGCATATAGTGGGCACACTGGCTGCGTATGACGGGCACAAGTGGCTGCAAATAGTGGGCACACTGGCTGCGTATGATGGGCACAAGTGGCTGCATATAGTGGGCACAATGGCTGCGTATGATGGGCACAAGTGGCTGCATATAGTGGGCACAATGGCTGCGTATGATGGGCACAAGTGGCTGCATATAGTGGGCACACTGGCTGCGTATGACGGGCACAAGTGGCTGGAAATAGTGGGCACAATGGCTGCGTATGACGGGCACAAGTGGCTGGAAATAGTGGGCACAATGGCTGCGTATGATGGGCACAAGTAGCTGCATATGGTGGGCACAAGTGGCTGCAAATAGTGGGCACAATGGCTGCGTATGATGGGCACAAGTGGCTGCATATAGTGGGCACAATGGCTGCGTATGATGGGCACAAGTGGCTGCATATAGTGGGCACAATGGCTGCGTATGACGGGCACAAGTGGCTGCATATAGTGGGCACAATGGCTGCGTATGATGGGCACATGTAGCTGCATATGGTGGGCACAATGGCTGCGTATGATGGGCACAAGTGGCTGCATATGGTGGGCACAATGGCTGCGTATGACGGGCACAAGTGGCTGCAAATAGTGGGCACAATGGCTGCGTATGATGGGCACAAGTGGCTGCATATGGTGGGCACAATGGCTGCGTATGACGGGCACAAGTGGCTGGAAATAGTGGGCACAATGGCTGCGTATGACGGGCACAAGTGGCTGCATATAGTGGGCACAATGGCTGCGTATGATGGGCACAAGTGGCTGCATATGGTGGGCACAATGGCTGCGTATGATGGGCACAAGTGGCTGCATATAGTGGGCACAATGGCTGCGTATGATGGGCACAAGTGGCTGCATATAGTGGGCACACTGGCTGCGTATGATGGGCACAAGTGGCTGCATATAGTGGGCACAATGGCTGGGTATGACGGGCACAAGTGGCTGCATATAGTGGGCACAATGGCTGCGTATGATGGGCACATGTAGCTGCATATGGTGGGCACAATGGCTGCGTATGATGGGCACAAGTGGCTGCATATGGTGGGCACAATGGCTGCGTATGACGGGCACAAGTGGCTACAAATAGTGGGCACAATGGCTGCGTATGATGGGCACAAGTGGCTGCATATAGTGGGCACAATGGCTGCGTATGATGGGCACAAGTGGCTGCATATGGTGGGCACAATGGCTGCGTATGACGGGCACAAGTGGCTACAAATAGTGGGCACAATGGCTGAGTATGATGGGCACAAGTGGCTGCATATAGTGGGCACAATGGCTGCGTATGATGGGTACATGTAGCTGCATATAGTGGGCACACTGGCTGCGTATGACGGGCACAAGTGGCTGGAAATAGTGGGCACAATGGCTGCGTATGATGGGCACAAGTGGCTGCATATGGTGGGCACAATGGCTGCGTATGACGGGCACAAGTGGCTACAAATAGTGGGCACAATGGCTGAGTATGATGGGCACAAGTGGCTGCATATAGTGGGCACAATGGCTGGGTATGACGGGCACAAGTGGCTGCATATAGTGGGCACAATGGCTGCGTATGATGGGCACATGTAGCTGCATATGGTGGGCACAATGGCTGCGTATGATGGGCACAAGTGGCTGCATATGGTGGGCACAATGGCTGCGTATGACGGGCACAAGTGGCTACAAATACTGGGCACAATGGCTGCGTATGATGGGCACAAGTGGCTGCATATAGTGGGCACAATGGCTGCGTATGATGGGCACAAGTGGCTGCATATAGTGGGCACAATGGCTGGGTATGACGGGCACAAGTGGCTGCATATAGTGGGCACAATGGCTGCGTATGATGGGCACATGTAGCTGCATATGGTGGGCACAATGGCTGCGTATGATGGGCACAAGTGGCTGCATATGGTGGGCACAATGGCTGCGTATGACGGGCACAAGTGGCTGCATATAGTGGGCACAATGGCTACGTATGATGGGCACAAGTGGCTGCATATAGTGGGCACAATGGCTGCGTATGACGGGCACAAGTGGCTGCAAATAGTGGGCACAATGGCTGCGTATGATGGGCACAAGTGGCTGCATATAGTGGGCACAATGGCTGCGTATGATGGGCACAAGTGGCTGCATATGGTGGGCACAATGGCTGCGTATGACGGGCACAAGTGGCTACATATAGTGGGCACACTGGCTGCGTATGATGGGCACAAGTGGCTGCATATAGTGGGCACAATGGCTGCGTATGATGGGCACATGTAGCTGCATATAGTGGGCACAATGGCTGCGTATGACGGGCACAAGTGGCTGCATATAGTGGGCACAATGGCTGCGTATGATGGGCACAAGTGGCTGCATATGGTGGGCACAATGGCTGCGTATGATGGGCACAAGTGGCTGCATATAGTGGGCACAATGGCTGCGTATGATGGGCACAAGTGGCTGCATATAGTGGGCACAATGGCTGCGTATGATGGGCACAAGTGGCTGCATATAGTGGGCACAATGGCTGCGTATGATGGGCACAAGTGGCTGCAAATAGTGGGCACAATGGCTGCGTATGATGGGCACAAGTGGCTGCATATAGTGGGCACAATGGCTGCGTATGATGGGCACAAGTGGCTGCATATAGTGGGCACAATGGCTGCGTATGATGGGCACAAGTGGCTGCATATAGTGGGCACAATGGCTGCGTATGATGGGCACAAGTAGCTGCATATGGTGGGCACAATGGCTGCGTATGATGGGCACAAGTGGCTGCATATAGTGGGCACAATGGCTGCGTATGATGGGCACATGTAGCTGCATATAGTGGGCACAATGGCTGCGTATGATGGGCACAAGTGGCTGCATATAGTGGGCACAATGGCTGCGTATGATGGGCACAAGTAGCTGCATATGGTGGGCACAAGTGGCTGCAAATAGTGGGCACAATGGCTGCGTATGATGGGCACAAGTGGCTGCATATAGTGGGCACACTGGCTGCGTATGATGGGCACAAGTGGCTGCATATAGTGGGCACAATGGCTGGGTATGACGGGCACAAGTGGCTGCATATAGTGGGCACAATGGCTGCGTATGATGGGCACATGTAGCTGCATATGGTGGGCACAATGGCTGCGTATGATGGGCACAAGTGGCTGCATATGGTGGGCACAATGGCTGCGTATGACGGGCACAAGTGGCTGCAAATAGTGGGCACAATGGCTGCGTATGATGGGCACAAGTGGCTGCATATAGTGGGCACAATGGCTGCGTATGACGGGCACAAGTGGCTGGAAATAGTGGGCACAATGGCTGCGTATGACGGGCACAAGTGGCTGGAAATAGTGGGCACAATGGCTGCGTATGATGGGCACAAGTAGCTGCGTATGATGGGCACAAGTGGCTGCATATAGTGGGCACAATGGCTGCGTATGATGGGCACAAGTGGCTGCATATAGTGAGCACACTGGCTGCGTATGATGGGCACAAGTGGCTGCATATAGTGGGCACAATGGCTGGTATGACGGGCACAAGTGGCTGCATATAGTGGGCACAATGGCTGCGTATGATGGGCACATGTGCTGCATATGTGGGCACAATGGCTGCGTATGATGGGCACAAGTGGCTGCATATGGTGGGCACAATGGCTGCGTATGACGGGCACAAGTGGCTACAAATAGTGGGCACAATGGCTGCGTATGATGGGCACAAGTGGCTGCATATAGTGGGCACAATGGCTGCGTATGATGGGCACAAGTGGCTGCATATGGTGGGCACAATGGCTGCGTATGACGGGCACAAGTGGCTACAAATAGTGGGCACAATGGCTGAGTATGATGGGCACAAGTGGCTGCATATAGTGGGCACAATGGCTGCGTATGATGGGTACATGTAGCTGCATATAGTGGGCACACTGGCTGCGTATGACGGGCACAAGTGGCTGGAAATAGTGGGCACAATGGCTGCGTATGATGGGCACAAGTGGCTGCATATGGTGGGCACAATGGCTGCGTATGACGGGCACAAGTGGCTACAAATAGTGGGCACAATGGCTGAGTATGATGGGCACAAGTGGCTGCATATAGTGGGCACAATGGCTGGGTATGACGGGCACAAGTGGCTGCATATAGTGGGCACAATGGCTGCGTATGATGGGCACATGTAGCTGCATATGGTGGGCACAATGGCTGCGTATGATGGGCACAAGTGGCTGCATATGGTGGGCACAATGGCTGCGTATGACGGGCACAAGTGGCTACAAATACTGGGCACAATGGCTGCGTATGATGGGCACAAGTGGCTGCATATAGTGGGCACAATGGCTGCGTATGATGGGCACAAGTGGCTGCATATAGTGGGCACAATGGCTGGGTATGACGGGCACAAGTGGCTGCATATAGTGGGCACAATGGCTGCGTATGATGGGCACATGTAGCTGCATATGGTGGGCACAATGGCTGCGTATGATGGGCACAAGTGGCTGCATATGGTGGGCACAATGGCTGCGTATGACGGGCACAAGTAGCTGCATATGGTGGGCACAATGGCTGCGTATGATGGGCACAAGTGGCTGCATATGGTGGGCACAATGGCTGCGTATGACTGGCACAAGTGGCTGCATATAGTGGGCACAATGGCTGCGTATGATGGGCACAAGTGGCTGCATATAGTGGGCACAATGGCTGCGTATGATGGGCACAAGTGGCTGCAAATAGTGGGCACAATGGCTGCGTATGACGGGCACAAGTGGCTGCATATAGTGGGCACAATGGCTGCGTATGATGGGCACAAGTGGCTGCATATAGTGGGCACAATGGCTGCGTATGATGGGCACAAGTGGCTGCATATAGTGGGCACAATGGCTGCGTATGACGGGCACAAGTGGCTGGAAATAGTGGGCACAATGGCTGCGTATGATGGGCACAAGTGGCTGCATATAGTGGGCACAATGGCTGCGTATGATGGGCACATGTAGCTGCATATAGTGGGCACAATGGCTGCGTATGACGGGCACAAGTGGCTGGAAATAGTGGGCACAATGGCTGCGTATGACGGGCACAAGTGGCTACAAATAGTGGGCACAATGGCTGCGTATGATGGGCACAAGTGGCTGCATATAGTGGGCACAATGGCTGCGTATGATGGGCACATGTAGCTGCATATGGTGGGCACAATGGCTGCGTATGATGGGCACAAGTGGCTGCATATGGTGGGCACAATGGCTGCGTATGACGGGCACAAGTGGCTGCATATGGTGGGCACAATGGCTGCGTATGATGGGCACAAGTGGCTGCATATGGTGGGCACAATGGCTGCGTATGACTGGCACAAGTGGCTACAAATAGTGGGCACAATGGCTGCGTATGATGGGCACAAGTGGCTGCATATGGTGGGCACAATGGCTGCGTATGATGGGCACAAGTGGCTGCATATGGTGGGCACAATGGCTGCGTATGACTGGGCACAAGTGGCTGCATATAGTGGCACACTGGCTGCGTATGATGGGCACAAGTGGCTGCATATAGTGGGCACAATGGCTGCGGTATGACGGGCACAAGTGGCTGCATATAGTGGGCACAATGGCTGCGTATGATGGGCACAAGTAGCTGCATATGGTGGGCACAATGGCTGCGTATGATGGGCACAAGTGGCTGCATATGGTGGGCACAATGGCTGCGTATGACGGGCACAAGTGGCTACAAATAGTGGGCACAATGGCTGCGTATGATGGGCACAAGTGGCTGCATATAGTGGGCACAATGGCTGCGTATGATGGGCACAAGTAGCTGCATATGGTGGGCACAATGGCTGCGTATGACGGGCACAAGTGGCTACAAATAGTGGGCACAATGGCTGAGTATGATGGGCACAAGTGGCTGCATATAGTGGGCACAATGGCTGCGTATGATGGGTACATGTAGCTGCATATAGTGGGCACACTGGCTGCGTATGACGGGCACAAGTGGCTGCATATGGTGGGCACAATGGCTGCGTATGATGGGCACA